>NC_062280.1:152510793-152813824 GCF_902655055.1 Lutra lutra
GTAAAATAGGTCCTTACACTTTCACATTTTTAAACCATTACATATTTCTGCATAACCTGAAAGATTCTATCCAAGCTCTGGATAAATGTCCTTCCTAATATGCCCTTGTATATTTCTTTTAACTCTTAATGGTCTTACCATAACTTTATTATTGTCCTATATCCCTAAAAATGCTGTACTATCTTTCCCCTCTTTCCAGAATCTGATTTCTTTACTTGTTTACCCAGTGACTTCCTATTCCTCCTCCAAAGGAAGATGTCATATCACCCATTGTATGAAGCACCTTTGAACAAAGTTTTCACTCTCTTTACTGTTCTGCTTCATATTCACGCAGAATGGCACATGTGCATTTACCAACCTGATAATATTAATTTATATCTGTGTATGCTCCTATATTTTCTTCCTTTTATATGTGTCAATTGTGCTTTGTAGAATGCTTGACTTATGATAAAAGCTACCATTGTTGTTGGGGCGCCTGGGTGGCTCAGTGGGTTAAGCCTCTGCCTTCGGCTCAGGTCATGATCCCAGGGTCCTGGGATCAAGCCCCGCATCGGGCTCTCTGCTCAGCGGGAAGCCTGCTTCCTCCTCTCTCTCTCTGCCTGCCTCTCTGCCTACTTATGATCTCTCTCTCTGTCAAGTAAATAAATAAAATCTTTAAAAAAAAAAAAAGCTACCATTGTTTCTGTAGCATAGTGGTTATCACATTTGTGTCAAGATAAAAAATTGTATTGTTTTTCTTTTTTTTTTAACTTTCATTCATTCCTTTTTTTTCTTTTCCTTGCTCTCCTTTTTCTTTTTATTATTTTAATTAATTAATTAATTAATTTTGCTTTGCTTTGCTTTCCCTCCCACAATAATATTCTGATGGTAAGATATTACTGAAAGATGTATATACCTTTGTATGAAAATTACATATTCCCACTCGGTATTCTTTTATTTCTAAATTTATAATTAGGCTAAGTTAAAATAGCTATGGTTAATGGCCTAAATACTACTAAACAAACCACAGTATGGGATGTCTGTTTTCACTTAATGCCCTTTTATTCAAGTGTCCTCTAATTCAATCTTGAGAATTTAAGAATTTGGTATTTTTATTCTTTGTCATTTTCAAAACTATTTCCAAAAATTTATGTTGAAAAAATAACAAACTTTTGTTAATTTACTGATTTTACTGATTTAGGATATCTAATATGGTAAAAGTACCTAATTAGCCAAAATATTTTTAATATTCAGTATTTTATGTAGTATATATCTCAAAATTCTTCAGTTCTAAATTTATTACTAAAAATAACTAGCAAAGCTAATGGTAAGCATTGCTACTCCACTGCCACCATCCAATATGAACAATGGCTACATATTTAAATGATGTGGAGTTTTGGGGCACCTGGGTGACTCAGTCAGTTAATCGTCTGCCTTCAGCAGGGTCCTGGAATCAAGTCCTGCATCAGACTCCCTGTTCACTTGAGAGTCTGCTTCTCCCTCTCCCTCTGTCCCTTCCCTCTCCCTGTGCTCACTCTCTCTCTCTCAAATAAATAAAATCTTAAAAAATATATACGATGTGGAGTTTTAAAAGATATATTAAAAATTAATACAAACACCTGTATCTTAACAGTTTATATAAGGATCAAATTCTTGCAAAGAACATGACTGCAAAAAACATGAAAATATTCATTTTTCTCTATATTACAGTTACTTAAAATATTTAAGCTTTAAAATTATAATGTTGTGGTACTTTTCTTATCCACTTATAGTAAGTGAAGATAGAGACATACTCAATAAAATTTCATAAAGGTTTTATAAATACCAGTACATTTTTCTGATTAATCATTTTCCTTTCTGAATATGACATTTACATTAAGAAATATAGTTTTTCTACATATTTTTTCAAGTCATAAAATCTCTGTGATGATGCCTTTTTTTTTTTTTTTTTTGCCTTGTTTCTCTAATGGAGAATTTCCTCCCTCCAGACATAACTGAGTTAGTCAACAAAATACTGCTTAGGAATAAGCAAATATTTTTCAGAAGGGAGATGGAAAAATATTAACAAAACATATTATTTCCTGGGGTAAGTGCCTAACTCTTGGTTTTGGCTCAGTGCAGAATCAGCTTGAGATTCCCTCTCTCCCTCTGCCTCTGCCCCTCCTACTCCTGTGCACACACACACACACACACACACACACACACATACTCTTTCTCTCTAAAATAAACATATATTTTTTAAAACTATATTACTTCCCTGATAATTGAATGAAAATCTGCTCCTTGTCAAAAAAACATAAGGTTTATGGATTTCTCCAATATTTATTTCAAAAAGATATTTTACAATTAAATTTATTAAAATTATTTCAAACTCACACAACTCAAAACCCAAAATGCAATAATCCAATTAAAAAATGGGCAGAGGACCTGAATAGACAATTTTGGTTCAGAGAAGACATACAGATGGCCAACAGACATGTGAAAAGGAGCTCAACATCACCAATTACCAGGGAAATGCAAATCAAAAGCACAATGAAATATCACCCACACCTGTCAGGTTGGCTAGTATCAAAAAGCAAGAAAGAATAGGTGTTGAAGAGATATGGATAAAGGAAACTTTATTCACTATTATCAGGAATGTAAATTGGTATAGTCATTATGGAAAATAGTACAGAAGTTCCTTAAAAAATTAAAAGTGTACATATCATATGATGCAGCAATTCCACTTCTCAAAGAAATAAAACTCAAAGAAATAAAGAAAACTAATTCAAAAGAAATATGTACTGCTATGTTCATTGCAGCATTATTTATAATGGCCAAGATAAGGAAGCAGTCTAAGTGTCCATCAACAGATGAAGGGCTAAAGAAGATATGATATGCATATACAATGGAATATTATTCAGCTATAGCAAAGAATGAAATATTGCCATTTTCAACATTGTGAGTACTATGTCCAGTGAACCTATATAGGGTATTACACTAACTGAAATAAGACAGAGAAATTAAAATGCTGTATGATTTCACTTATATGGGGAATCTAAAAAATAAAACATATGAACAAACAAAATAAAACAAAAAGACTCAAATACGGAGAACAAACTAGTGGTTGCCAGAGGGGCAGTGTTAGGGGAATGAGCAAAATAGGTGAAGATAAAGAGGTACAGACTTCTAGTTATAAAATGGTAAGTCACAGGAATGGAAGTACAGCATAGGGAATATAGTTAACAACACTGTAACAACTTTGTATGATGACAGATATTAACTACACATATCATGGTGAGTATTTCATATCCTATATAATTAACATTTATATCCTATATAAATGTTAAGTCACTATTGTATACCTGAAACTAATGTAATATTGTATGTCACCTATACATCAACAAAAAATAAAGCACAGAAGCAAACAAAAATAAAGTTATTTCAAACTCTGTGATTATGAAAGGTAAGCCACAAACCTAGCAATGTATTTCCCATGGAATTATTGGCATGTTTGTCAATAGGAATTCCTTGGAAATAGACATTTAAAATTTCTCTGTAAGTTCCTAGACAAATAACATATAGGAAATATTTCTAAAAGAAAGAATGCTGAATATTTTCTTCGAGAAAGTTATAGACTATTATTGTAATTGATTATCTTTTAACAGATAAAATTATGTTACTGCAGAAAATCAAAATTATCCTTTCAATAACTGCTTCTAGAGGCTCAGCAAGAAATAAGAACATATAGCTGTGAAATTGGGATCAAAAATAAATACGCTTGTAAATCCAGAATAGCTAACAGAAGACACAACCTCCATTTACTCAGCTTGAATACAAGTTTTCCCCCATACCTTTAACAGGAAATTCATGAAAATCAATAAATACTATATTTTCCTATATCTGATTTAGTTTCTAAAAAAATATAGAATTTCTCAAGATAAACAAAAATTGCTACAAGTTAGGTAAAATCAATTTTCAGGGAATGAAAATACCTTCTAATATCTTTTTTTTAAGATTATTTATTTATTTATTTGACAGAGAGAGAGAGAGAGATCACAAGTAGGCAGAGAGGCAGATAGAGAGAGAGTAGGGGGAAGCAGGCTCCCTGCTGAGCAAAGAGCTTGATATGGGGCTTGATCCCAGGACCCTGAGACCATGACCTGAGCCAAAGGCAGCGAGCTTAACCGACTAAGCCACCCAGGTGCCCTACCTTCTAATATCTTAATATCCAACTATGGAATAAGTATTTAATTTCTACATTATAATGTAATAATAATGTTAAATTATTATTTATATAATAATGTATATTATTTATATAATAATGATGTTAAAAATGAGAAGAAATACCACTTGTTGTATTTCTCATGAAAACAGTACAATGGCATTGTTGATAAGTCCTTTAAATGAACCACTTTCAAAATCTTAGGAGGTTAAATTCCCTGTTGAACACCTGAATTGTTTCCAAGACCATCAATATTTCTTCGTGTATATCATATACAAGAATGTGCAGTCATCAGTGTTTTGATTAGTGTTGCCCTAGGTGACAGCATACCTCTTATTGATTAATTTCTAAGAAATATTATTTAACTGGTTTTGAACAGAGACAAGATAGTCCATCTATGGGAATAATTTAACAATTATTATACATAATGTGATGGTGAATTTATATGTCAGCATGGTTGGCCCACAGTATCAGGTATTTGGCTAAATATTATTCTAGATGTTTCTGTGACATTATATTTTTTTAGATTAAATTGAGATTAAAATCAGCAGATTCTCAATAAAGCAGATTATACCCCACATTATGGGTGGGCCTCAATCAATTAGGTGAAGGTCTTAATAGTTAAAAAGACTGACTTCCCCCAAGGAAAGGGATTTTGCCAAGCAGACTGCCTTTGGCTCTGAGCTGCATTTCAATTCTTCCATGGGTCTTCTGCCTGCCAACCTACCCTGCAGATTTTGGACTTGCCAGCCTCCTTAGTCATAGAAGCCAATTCCTTAAAATCTCTCTCTTTCTCTTTCTTTCTTGATATATACAAATCTTATATACAAATACATAACATACAGTGTTGCTGAAATAATTGCAACCTCAGGATTCTCAAATATATATATATGTGTATATATACATATACATATGTACACAAACAATATACAATTATCATTATGATATCTGTATCATACATATATATACATATATATGTATACATACACATGCAGAGGTGGTCAGGGAGGAGTGAGGAGGGAGTGAGGGATGGAAGGAGTCAGGGTTGAGAGACAGAGAGAGAGATCTGCTTCTCTGGAGACCTGTTTCCCCAACTAATACACATGGTGTATTTAGACTTAAAAAGCTGCAATTGATTTTAAAATTAATGTTATTTGAATACATCATAGGTTTTATTTTTTTATTGATACTTAACTTTAATACCAATCATCCAGAATAAACATGGGGAAATGTGTGATTTTAATATTAGGCCTATTTTCAATAAGTGTTAGTTTCTAAACTGTATCACTATCATAAAATTAGGGATAACTCAGTCTTTGAAAGTATTTGTTGGCAGTAATATTACTGGGAAATAATATTAATAACTTCTCTCCCTAAAGCTATCTCTAATTTGGCTTTGCTGAAGAACTAATTGGGAAAGAGTAGCAAATATTTATTTGCATCCTTTCCAATACAGGATTGACATTTATCTATTTCATAGTGAAAAAGAAAAACATTCATTTAACCGAATTCTATTCTAGACATGTATTAGAAAAGTTGAAAGTGAAATCAATAGATAATTATATTTCCAACACTTTTTCTCTCTGAATGGAAGGGGTATGTTTAATTTCAGGTGTGAGGGCTTTGTTTTTTTCATATACCAAGGTTCTATGTCTACACTACCTCCCTTCATTTTCCCAGTTAAAGTGCTTGGGAAATATACTGCCAAAAAAAACCCCAGACTCTGTTGCATTAAATGTGTGTTTCATCTTCGTAAGTACCTTTGCAAATAGTAATCTCTAAGTGATTAACAATAATGAATAATAATATTTCATTTTCGAAGAGAAATGTCTCTTTAAAATGAGAGGGCACAGTTAGTAGTTGAAAGAACAAAATGCACAAGAAGAAATGATAGAATCAACCAATAGAGCATTCCAGCACTTAAATCACACAAGACAGAATGACCGCTATATGGATATGTGACTTCTCAGCTTCCCCTTTACTTGGTACTGCTGAAATTATTGTAGAATCAGGATTCTGACCAGCTTTTTTCTTGGTTTTCTGCATCTGCCATCTATTTCTATGTCCCTCTATCTCAAACTTGCCCATGGCCTGTGTGGTATTGCTGAGTACTCAATCTTTCTGTCCATAATTTTCCCCAAATTCACAGATTCACGGGCTGCTTTTGTGTCCAAGCTCCTAACACTATTGTTCATTTTTTTTTTTTTCAGTCTGATCTTAGTCCACTTGGGCTGCTATAACAAAACAGTATGAGTGGGTGGCTTATAGACAATAGAAATTTAGTTCTCACAGCTTTGGATTCTGCAAGTCTAAGATCAGGGTGCCAGCATGGCCTGTGAGGGCTGCCTTGCAGGTCACAGACTTCCCTTTATGTGTGCACAGAGCAGAAAAGCTAAGGAGCTCCAGGTGACTCTTTTGTTAGAGAACTAATCCCGTTCATGAGGGCTCCACCCTCATGACCTAACCACTTCATAAAGATCCCACGTACTAATATCATCACTTTGAGGGTTAGGATTTGAATATAGGAATGTTGGAGGAGATCCAGACACTCAGACCATAGTAAATGAGATTGGACAAACCTCTGTGGGTTCCCTGTATGAATAACACTGGTTGAAATCTCATCTTAAGTACTTACTAGTTATACTAACTTGGGCCCTTTCATAACTCTGGTTCAATACATTCCTCTTTAATTATGGGCTTAAAGGTATCTAACAGATGAACTGGTAAAGAATAAATGTGAAATATTTAAAAGTCTCTTTGTAAATAAAAAAAGGCTCTATCAATATACTCAGTTTTTTGTGGGTTTTTTTTTTTTTTTTGCATTTTTCTGGGGAGAGTGATGTTTTGAGATGACAATCTATTTCAATATACTTTTTTCAATTTCTTTTTCTTTTCCTCCTAAAACATCACCACTCATTAGCAGCTAGTTCTAAAAGCTGTCTATGTGTAACGAAGTCCTACTTCATTTGAATTTTGCCGCTTGCTATTTAATGCCCACTATACAAATTACATGAGAAGCTGCTAAAAAGTTTTTTTGTAGAATTATGAAATGGATTTTTGCAAAATTATCTTCTTCTACATTATTACAGTAATAAGAAAATAAGCTATCTAGCTTCTATGTGTTTTATTCATATTAAAAAAAAAAAAAAACTTTTTTCCCAGATCTCCACTGATTCTTTATGCTGATCATTAGGTATTTTCAGCCAAGCTATAAAGACTGCAGAGTATCACGCCAATAGAGTCCATTCATGTTGGTAATATTTACTAGTTTATGCCTATGTTTATAACCTGCAGGTTTCTGGAAACTCGAGGCACAGTAGTACCCCTCTACAATGATAACTGGTGACATCTGTAGAAGTCCAGAGCAGCCGGGGTCATTTGCAGAACAGGTCACTGGCAGGAACTGGGCCTAGAAGCTTTCACCACATGGCTGATACTAGTATCCCCTGCTTTTCTTCCTTATTCCTAGCTGTCTCTATACACATATCTGAGCTTTGCCAATCTTGGGGTGGGGTAACCCTTAGCAGGGCCTTTGTGTGGTGCCCCAAAAGGCTAGGGAAACTGTCATTCACCGCACTCCTTTTCCTGGTGAGGGGAACTCTTTTAAGTGAGGGAGTTCCCTCTTGGTGCGGGGCAAAACCAGCTCAGGAATGGGATGACACATGCAAAAGGAAGCTGTTCTTTCCTCCCCAGTGTAGTTACTCTGAACTTTCATGTTCCATTGTGTTACTGAAGTTTCTTATGTGGATTCCAGGGTTCTCTGAGAGTTGTTTTTGTTTGTGGATCATTAATTGTTGATCTTTTTGCTGGGATAGAGCCTGGTTCTTCTACTTGGCCATCTTTAAATGCAGATCTTTCTTTCTTTCTTTTTCTTTTCTTTTCTTTTCTTTTTTTTTTTTTTAGTTTATTTATTTATTTACTTATTTATTTTGACAGAGAGAAAGGGAACACAAGCACAGGGAGTGGGAGAGGGAGAATCAGGCTTCCCTCTGAGCAGGAAGCCCGATGTGGGGCTCAGTCCTAGGACTCTGGGATCATGACCTGAGCCAAAGGCAGACACTTAACAACTGAGCCACCCAGGTGCCCCTCTACTTGGCCATCTTATTGATGTCACTGTGAAGATTCCAAGTGAATATTTCTTTAGACAAAAAGACATATATATATTTTGGGTGATACTGTCTACAGATTTAAATTATACAGTTAGCATTCATACCTGCCTGAACCTTAGTGTAACCCTACTATCCAGTGAGTTCAAGGTAATTTTAACATATGTGGCCACATAAATACTCTCCAATGCATTCAATTTTGCAAGAGGAATGCATTCAATTTTGACTTGAAGAGACAAACAATGGGCCTTCAAGATGAAGCTCAAAGTTAAATGCATATAATTTGAAATCTCTGTTGAAGTTGACTGTTACATAAAGCCTAAACTTTTGCCTCTTTCAGATATTCCAAATCAGCTGTTTTCTCCCATACAGAAGAAAAAAAAGTATTGTCTGAAATCTCAGCCAAATTACATATATATGTAGTCTTTTCCCACCACAGAAATTTTAATGTATTAAATACATTAAATGATTCCAGTTTGTTAGTGGTTTCATTTTTAAGATACATATTACTACTGGGTGTCTACTTAAAATCAACTTAAACTGTTTTTCAACACTTGTTCGTTGTCCCCTTCCTATGGTTACAATTCAGAACAACTTTTGACCTAAACTGATGATGAATTTCTACCTTACAAGCTCCTAAACTCAACCGACTGACTCAGGTACTCAGTAGTAGCAGTATCTCACCTGATTTTTCCTCTCTGCCATATTCAGGACGTAAAAAATAAAAATAAAAACATAATTCATGAACACTGGCAGAATCATTTTCTAAAAACTGTTGTGACTTTTTCCTTTCTTAAACAGCACTAGCCTGGGCAGAGATCTTTCACTCTAATATTCCTATCAATTGCAAAGTATATTTTTGAGGATTGAATAAAATAGCACATGTAAAAATATTTAAAACATGACTAAGAATGCACTATTTTCGGGGTAACTGGATGGCTCCGTGGGTTAAGACTCTGCCTTCGGCTCAGATCATGATTTCAGGGTCCTGGGACCAAGCCCCCTCATCGGGATCCCTGTTCGGCAGGAAGCCTGCTTCCCCTTCTCTCTCTGCCTGCTGCTCTGCCTACTTGTGATCTCTCTCTCTCTCTCTCTCTCTGTGTCAAATATATAAATAAAATCTTAAAAAAAAAGAATGTACCATTTTCATGAAATGTGAATCTTTTAATTATTTCCCTCTTTTTTATCCCTAAGACAAGGGATTTTTTTCTTACCAATACCCTTATTTCACATTTTCTTCATAAATGAGCTTTTGTTTAGATTATTTCAGTCAAAATGGAAAATTGTTAAGGTCTACTAAAGGTAACTCTTTATGTATAATATACAGTGTAATTCTATAACATTTATTTTTTACTTTTGTTAAGAAAATGACTGTTAATGCACATTTTCAGCTTACTATATCACTTCCCATAATTTGGCATGTAAGCCAATAGTCAAGGAAATAAAGACAGTGAAGAACTGAGATCTGGCACCTGCCAGAGTTCTACTGGAAGTTGGTAACAGAGAATTAAAATTCACAATCTCAGAAATTCAGTATGGATTTGAGCACCTTCTCTTACACCTTCCATTTCACACCAGAATGGAAGATAGAAAGAAAAAAAAAGAAAAAAGAACAAGAAAATCTGTTGATTGTTTGCCAACATCTAAATCATAGATCACAGACTGTCACAATAAGCTTCCCGTCTCTGTCAGTCTGAATGATGACCGCTCTCAGAGTGGTTTTTCTGCCTTGGGCCTCTTGGGACAACCTCTTCCTCATCTCACCAGTGGGATCTATGGATGCCAAGAAAACATATTATCTGGAGGCATATTCTAATCCAGAGGAATGAATTAGCCACTACTTTAGCTCAAAGCCTACTGTGAAGTTCCCTTTGGATAGGTTTCTGTCCTGGGGCATAAGGACTGGAGAAAACAAATAACAAGACAAATTCAGTTTCTCAGTTATGTGGCCACCACCCAGCAGACTGTATGGTTAAGATTAGAAAACATAAGCAATACACCAAAGAAAAATTGAGGGAAGGAAAAAAATCAATGAACGAGAAACCAGAAAAAGATAGTATTAATTTTCTGTAGTTTAGACAAAAGCTACATTTTAAATAATATATCAGTAAGGTAATAAAATCAACATTGGTACCAGTAACCTGTGCTAGCCAGAAAAATGGGTGTCTTAGATTATCATTGAAAGGTAACAACTTCTCAATGTGTGAATATTAGAGTTGAAAAGACAAGGTAAGGAAAGAATATGAACAACTGTCAGGTCTTTAAGTATATTGTACAGTTCTCATAAAACATTAACGTGATATAAATCATAAGAAAAATAGTCTAAAATAGGGCGCCTGGGTGGCTCAGTGGGTTAAAGCCTCTGCCTTCGGCTCAGGTCATGATCCCAGGGTCCTGGGATCGAGCCCCGCATGGGGCTCTCTGCTCAGCAGGGAGCCTGCTTCCTCCTCTCTCTGCCTGCCTCTCTGCCTACTTGTGATCTCTGTCTGTCAAATAATTAAATAAAATATTTAAAAAAATATTCTAAAATATAATGCAATTAACAAAAACAAGTGAAGTCCTCTGCTATAAGGATTAGTACGTGCTAATGTAAACATTTGAATTCTTTCCAGCCAGACTGAAGTTTTCACCGAGTTTCCCAGGAGACAGGGAAGGAAAGGGGAAGAAAAATACTGGTATGTTGAATGAGGAATTGCATAAGGGAAGCTCCAAAGAGCAATCTAAAAGATATTCATGTGAAGCAGCATAGTCAGTGACCAAAAGAATCTAATTAGAAGGTAATAATTCTCCCTCAATTACTTGGGTAGAGTTAACACAACTCATACTATGTAGCCTGTATGATATTAAATGAAAAGTGATAAACAATAAAAACAAATAGTATCATTAATAGTGTTTTAGGAATTTCTATGTCACCATCGGCTTCTCTATGACAGAGGAATTACTTTTAAAGTGGATCCAAAACAAATCACTGTTTAAACCCATACTAGATCAGAAGAACAGAAAAGCAGAAGCAGAAAGTAGAGTTCTCAGGGAGAACGAAAAAAAAAAAAAACTTAGAGAAGTAAGTTGTTTTGTTTTTTGTTTTTTGGGTTTTTTTTTTAATAATTATAAATACACATTTGAAAAATCGCATCAGTAGAAAATAAGCTACCATAGGAATTGGTTAATTATGTAACCTATTATATATAAATTTGAGTAAGTGTATATACAGCACAGAGGTAATCTTTTCAAGAAGTAAGTTCCCTGACAAAAGGAAGTGGCAACTGCTATAAAGACTGCAATAGACAAAAAGTATGGAACCCAGACCAGAATATCAGCTGAAAAGAAAGCAAAATCTAAATGCAATCTGGACCAAAACTGTAACAATTTCCTCAGATAAATTTGACCAAAGGTATGCTCGATCCCTAGAGATGAGTTATTACTAGTTACTGACAGAACACTCTGTGAGTTTTTATTATTTGATACACCCTTCCATAACTGTGTAACTCTTACTATTATGATTATTTCTCAGGTAATCCTCCCAATGTTTTATTATAGTTTCCATTTAGTTGTGCAGTGATTAAATAAATGAGTATAATCTTTACATTTTTTATTTCTACTAAGTCAGTAGGATCTGGTGATGGAACATGTACATGAAAACAAAATTTGAATTGGACACTGGCACATATTACAATTTGTGGCTTTTCTTCCTGTTGGAAATGACGGCTTTTTTTGTAGAAGAAAACTTTCTCTTAAATAATTCTACAGAAGAGAATAATCAATCCCTTCGATTAATCATGCTACACATCAAATCTATTACAATATCTAAAAGTCTCTCTTTCATTCCCAAATGCTTCATCTTTCTATGTTTTAGTATTTCCACTGGTCTAAAGTTAACCAAAGTCCTTATCATTTTGCTATTCAAGGGTCACCAAACTGATATCCTTAAATAAAATTGACCTGTACATTGTAAACATTTCCTAAGCTCTGCTTTCCCACCTCCTCACTGTTCCAACACCCGATTTAATCAGCCCATTTCTCATAGAATGAGGTAAAAACTCATTAAAGAATCCTCTAATGTTTCTCTGCCCCATCTCCAGACTTATTTTCCAAGTTGTCCCCTTTATTTAAGTTAAACATCCACATTTGGTAATTAACATGTGTTATGTGGAAATGTTTCCTCTCTGAATCATTTTACCAGTTTTTAAATTTTATTTTTAAAGATCATTTCTAATTGCAATCTGGAGAATAAAGAGAAGTAACACTGAAAGCCCAAGGATTAATTACAAGACAAATACACCAGCAAAGAAGAGAGATGAACTAAGGTAGTGCTGGTAAGTGAGGGTGAGAACTGAGGCAGTAAGACAGATAAGCCTTACAGGTAACTTTTTTTTTTTTTTTTTTTTTTTTTTTTACTGTTCCAACATTTTTCTTCGGAATACATAAACTTTTTTCTTTCTTTCTTTCTTCCTTTCTTTCTTTCTTTCTTTCTTTCTTTCTTTCTTTCTTTCTTTCTTTTTTAACATTTGCTTGACTTTCTTGGTACTAATCACTATCCTTCTTCAAGTTCCTTCAAAGAAATAGTAAAACCCTTGTTTCATGAGGCATACAAATGAGGTGATAGTTTTGTCTTTGTTTTTTGGTATGGTGGTAAGTAGGAAAACCCACCTCCTGAGCCCCACTCTCTAGCTCAAATCTGTACTTATTATCCACTATTTTCTAGTATAATGCTTTCCTACCATTTCCCAGATACATTGTTTCTTCCTCTTTTTTCTCTTCTCTTCTCTTCTACTTCCTTCCTTTCTTCTTTTTTTCTCTCTCTCTTTTCTATGAGCTTGCATTAATGTAATGCTTTATTCAACCCTCATACTTGACAGATAATGCAGAAAGTTTGTAAACAATTATGTTGAAAATAAATATCCTTTATATTTTCAAGGGTTTTCTTTACCTTCCAACTTTCAAGTTTGCATTGATAAACGGACACCATTATTTAACATGATTTTCTTGGCATAAACTCTCACTCTGTCTGTCTGTCTCTCTGGAAGATTTTAAGGTCATTAATTTTTCTCAGGGTTTTCAAAACTGTGTGGCAATTATACTTTAATATGGGTAATTTAAAAGTTCTTTGACCAGGTACTCAGTGTGCCCTTTGAACTGGCCATTCCACATCTCTCAAATCTTCTTTAATCATTATTTTAAAATTGCCTCCTGACCAGGCTTGCAATCATTCTGGAACTCTCATCAGGAGGTTTTTAGATTCTGAGGATCTATCCTCAAGTTTCTTGAATAATTTTTCTTCTCATTTTTATATCACCATCTATTTCTTTCTACTTTCAATGATTTCCCAAAATGTCTTTTTCACTATTCATGTGTTAGCTAACAAATTTCAAAAAAAAAAAAAAGATACCCTCCCATGTTCTGATTATTTCTTTATCACTGTTCTTGTTTTAAGAATTAAAGATTTCTTCTGTTCTTTGTAGTCTTTGTTCCCTTTATATTCATTTCTGTTTGATGTAGATTTCCTCAAATGTGTCATAATTCTTGGCTGTATTTTCCTGATATACCATGAGGCATAAAAACTGCTATCTGGAAGCTCTGTGAGCCTGCATGAGCACTGTGAGTGAGTAACATTCACTGCATAAAGGTTGGGTAGAGACTTCCAAATTTCAATGCTTATAAATCTTTTCTCTTATAGCCTCTCATTGTCTCCAGAGAAGAATCCAGCATTTTCCTTCCTTGGGGATTTAAGCATATACACTAGTGAACTGGAAGCTGAATATGTGGCAACAGGCTGGCCAGATTTCTTATATATGGAATTTGACTTGATCTCTCCGTCTTTAGTATACCCATGAAATGCCTTTGTTGGGCTCGAAAGGCCCCAATCCACAGTCTCTCACATTAATACCTTAAGAGCATACAACTATCCTTTGTTCAAGGTGAACTGAGGTAGGCTGGTTTTCAACAGATCCTTGTTCTTGTGGTGCCTCATGCCCACACTCTGAAACTCTCCGTGCCTCCATTTCATGTACACGTACAGGTTCTGCGTGTGAGACTGACTTGGTCCACAGAAGCTTCCTCCTGGCCAGTGCTCAGGCCTCAGTTTAATTTGTACCATTAGATCAATTACCAATGATCTGTTTTTGTTTTTTTGTAGTTTATTGACTTTCATGTTTTAGTATTTCTTAAGTTCACCTGTCCCTTTCTTCTTCATTTTTATGGATTTATACCATTGTAAAATCTAGTTCAGTCATTTTAGTGTGTTTCTGTTTTTTTTTTTTTTTTTTTTTTTTTTTTTTGTAGGAAACTGAGATAATCTCCTAAGTTTAGTCAAAAATCCAGGTGATATATTGGAAATGGAAGAATGTTTCAAGAAAATAAAACACAAAGAGCTGGGAAGGAGGTCAGCAATGGGAGACATGACCTTGAGTGGGAAGATGTAACACAAAGCAGGATAGCAATGAGAGTATAGATAAGAACACTTAAGGAGCTTTTAATCTGATTGGTGTTCTAGATAAGGGATGATTGAACTACCTGACCTCATAAGTACTGGTCACTCCAAGACAAAGTCCCAATATTAAAAGCTCAATAATGAAAGTAGATTTCAATCTTTGAGCAGTATTCAAATACTACACTAATAAGGATAATTTTTTTAACTATTTTTTTTATAAACATATTATGTATTTTTATCCCCAGGGGTACAGGTCTGTGAATCACCAAGTTTACACACTTCACAGCACTCACCATAGCACATATCCTCCCCAATGTCCATAACCCAACCACCCTCTCCCTACCCCTCTCCCCGCAGCAACCCTCAGTTTTTTTTTGTGAGATTAAGAGTCACTTATGGTTTGTCTCTTTCCCAATCCCATCTTGTTTCATTTATTCTTTTCCTACCTCCCAAACCCCCCACATTGCATCTCTACTTCCTCATATCAGGGAGATCATATGATAGTTGTCTTTCTCCGATTGACTTATTTCGCTAAGCATAATACCCTCTAGTTCCATAAGGATAATTTTTTGTTTTTTGTTTTTTGTTTTGTTTAACTCTCTCCAGACAGATCAAGTTGACTAGATTGCTCAACCTTAGTATGATACAAAGCAGAAGTTCTGGGATGGCATTGGAAAAGTCGGTATTGGGGTTTTATGACCTCACTGTTAAAAAGCAATACATCAAGCATTGCTTTGATATTGATCTTAAAACTTCAAATTTTCATAATAGCTAACTAGATAATTACCAACTTGGATGAATGTATCAGTCTTTGATTGGTCTTTGAATTCAACATTTTCCACTTAAAATTATTCTATACTCTATAAACTAGAGCATCACTAATAGGGCAATGGGCCCCCAAAATTTTGAAAAATATGTAAGCAGTCTGAATAAATGTATACTTTATTTCCTGAGCTATAAACTGCGGAATAATTATAGTTCTGCTGGCCCCATGTGCATGTGACTTAAGCAATTATACACAGCCCTATATCTAGAAGATTCTTGATTTAATGTTCAGTTTTTGCCATCTTGAAATTATCAATAGTTTTTAGACAAAGGGTCCTACATTTTCGCTTTGCACATGGCCTTGCAAATTATGTAACTGGTTCTGTTCCCACCTCATACAGCTGTTATAAGAACTAAATGAAGCAGCACAGTGCCCTGCAGATATTAATCCTTCAATGCTGCCAGCCTTATTAGAATAATTGTTGTTGTTGTTATTATTATTAGCAATAGTAGTAGTAGTAAAAATAGCACTTTATTCAGTAGCACTCAATTACACCATGCTCATTATTCACTCACATTTCAACACAGCAGCATTCATTATTTCTTATGTATTAGATGTTGTTCTAGGGAATGTATTAAAATCACCAGTTTATCTATATTCTCAATTAGACCATAACATTCTCAAAAAAAGAGAAGATATTATGCTCATTCTAATAGCCCCCATGCCTACCAAATATAGTTGCTCCATAATTATTTGTTGGAAAAATAAATGGCAAGGTATTCTGAAAGTACTTAATAAGCTATTAGCTATATACAATGAAAACTATTTTTATTATCCACTTATTTCCCCTTGGCAAATACTGCTGAAAGCATGATCCTCTTAAATATTATAAAGCATCATATATATTTCATCCATTAGGAACAAGGCAAAATTCTCAAATTTCACACTTAAAAATCAAAGATTGTAATGGAATAGATCACTGATGCAATTGCATTATCTTACAAAATTGAAATCCCTTAATCATCATACTAGGAACAAATCACTTCTACTAATAGCATGATGTCCAATGATACATAGAATTTAACTAATTTTAAAACTTTTGCCACACCATACAAATACCAAATCACAATTTTGTTTAGTCTTTTAAGTTGTTCCTATCACAGCACGCAAAAAATAAGTCATTTGGCTATAAAGACATTTTCTATTCAGAAGCTCAGTACTTATCTCCAAATACTTGCATTTAGGAAAAAAAAAAGGTCCAATTAAACTCAGTTCTTTTGAAAATCAGCCTAATTAGAGATATCGGGGAATTACTGCCAAGAAGTCAGATTGTTTTACTTTCAAGTTTTATAAACTCCATATGTTTGATAGGTTATACAGCACTGACATGTTTATAAGGTATTTCAATTTTCTGAATTGCATAAAAGATTGTACCTTCACCATGTGGACTTTGCCACTTAAGTAATTCTAGTTTTCATGAAGATATCAATTTTGTGTTGCTGCACATGAACTGTTCTACTTGAAATGTTTGTTTCATGCACAATTATGCCACAGGGTTAGTGATAATGTTGGTATAATGAAAATAACCATTGTTAAGTCCCACCTCTGTGGAAAGCCACTAAAAGTTCTGAAGCTAAGAAAACAAAGATAGTACCTTTAAACTTTGAACAATGTGGGGGTTAGAAGCACTCACTCCATGCAGTCAAAAACCTGTGCATAGCTTTTGATTTCCCAAAATTTATCTACTAATAGTCTACTGTTCACCAGAAGCCTTACCAATACCATAAAGTTGATTAACAGGCATTTTGTATATTTATTATACACTGTATCCTTACAATAAACCAAAGTAGAGAACAGAGAACATTATTAAGAAAATCATAAGGAAAAGAAAATACATTTACAGCACTGTGCTGTATTTATAAAAAAAAAAATTCAGGTATTAAAAAAATCGGGTATAAGTGGACCTATGCGGTTTAAACCTGTGTTGTTCAAGGGTCAACTGCATATGCAAAGAATGTAACAACTGTTCTGAATCTATTTGACACATTTATGATAAAAGGGTTAGAGATTTATAGGCACTGTCTGACTGAGGTAAATAATAATAATAATAATAACAGCTATCATTTACAAATGTCATGCTATGCACTCAGTGTTATATTCATTGTGAGTTAATTTTCACAATAGTTTTAAGAGACAACCTGAATGTGTTTATAAAGATAGAGATGCTCTAAGATAGTTCAGACTAAAGGCCATCTTGAGAAATGCCAGAACGAATGGAAGTTGCAGTCAAGTTACTAATCTGGTGAAACTGAATTGACATCTAAATGAAGTATGGCACATCTGTGATCATAATTTATTTGGCAAAGGATGCAAAAGGTAGATTTAGAATAAAAGTCCATTTTATCTGCCTGGGGTTATAATGTGATGATACTAAAATACTGTAGTCAAATGGAAATATAGAGGAAAATTGAACTGAGAATGTTAAACTCTTATTAATTCCAAGATTTAATTGTTAACATTAATAGAGTATTTTTTTACTCATTTAAGAGAAATAACAGAATTGAAAATCATGAACTGCCTAAGAAATGTACATGTAAAAGAATAGTGGTAGCTAGTTACATTTTGTTTTTTAGAGTGGCAAGGTCTAAATGCAGTGGCAGAAAAATTTACTGAGACTTTGAGTTACCTACATGGTCAACACTGACTTCATCTGTTGTCAACAGTGTATTATAAATGTATTAGTGTTTTGTATGCATGTATTTATATATGTGTGCAAAAGGCCATTTAATTCAAAACATATTTTACACAGTTTTTTCAATACTGACTGTTCTGATAATACAAGTTTCCCTATTTCCTCCTCATATTCAGAAGTCAGTAACCCAATTTTAACTTCCTGCAAAGAACATGAGATGCTGAATTTCCAAAGAAAAACAGCAATCCTGGACTATTCAAGGACCTTCATTTTGAATGAAATGAAGGCTTTTCAATAACAATGAAATTCATTTCCTTGCAAAGAAAAACGGATGCAAGTATGAGTTCATGAAGGAATACCATGTGTATCTCTATATAGGCCAAGCCACACAGTATGTTTTCATAGAAGCCTGTGACTATAAAATTCTTAATGTCCTGGTTGATAATTTATAAATACTGTATTTTTAAAATCAGTTTTGCTTTGAGTTACTACTTCAAATATAATCATAAATTTTTTTTAAAGGGCTGGGGAAGGGGCAGAAGGTGAGGGAGAAAGAGAATCCCAAGCAGGTTCCATGCCCAGTGTGGAGCCCAATATGGGGCATGTTCTCACAACACTGAGATCCTGACCTGAGCCAAAACCGAGTCAGAGGCTTAATCAACTGAGCTACCCAGGCACTCCACAAAATTCTTTTATTACTACACAATTTGAACAATGCTAAAAATACCTGAACCAAAATATTCTCTTATATTTTGTCTGACCATTTGAGTAATAATGAAACAGCTCTCTCAGACTTAGAGACAGGTAAAAAGTATATATCATTTCAGCATCTAATCAACAAAAAGCACTAGTGGTAGCATTCCATCTATAAAGGAAGAGAGGAATAATAATTTTCCATAATAACAGATCTTTAAACTCCAAATTACCACAATAGTATAAAATGGAAATGATATAATTCAGTGATATATACATATATCAACTGTAAATTTATTTGTAGGAAGGTCTTCCTTAGAAAACAACTATGTCAAAAACTAATGATGTACTGTTTGGTGACTAACATAACATAAAAAAAAAAAAAGGAGTAGGGGGAGAGCATTCCCACAAAAAGAAAAAAAGAAAAGAAGAGAGAACAGAACTATGGTATTGGGGCACCTGGGTGGTTCAGTTGGTTAAGTGGCTGCCTTCGGCTCAGGTCATGATCCTGAAGTCCCAGGACCGAGGCCCGCATCAGGCTCCCTGCTCAGCAGGGAGTCTGCTTCTCCCTCTCACACTCTCCCCTCTCATGCTCTCTCTCTCACTCTCTCTCAAGTAAATAAATAAAATCTTAAAAAAAAAAAAAAACTATGGTATTTATTTTAAAGGGATGACTGATTTCCTAATTAGTTAGCTCAGTTTTAAAAGTACTTGTTTTGACATGTATACTGACCATATTTCTAAATTTCAGGTGTCATTATTTTTTTTATCTTGAATTATCAAGCAAATATTAGTTGAAAAACTCCAAACTGTATAAAATGTAAGGAAGTAACAATGACTAAGATTTCACTTCCTTCAGTGGGCTTACTTCTGAAAGGAAAAATGCAAACTTGAAGTAAAGGTCAAGTACAATAGGATAAAACCTTTAACAAAGAGCATACAGGTTTTGTTTCAGTGGCACCAAGCAGTCAAGACTTAGTTGTGGATATCTGCCCTTTTCAGTGAAGGACATGAATGGGCAGAAGAAAATATCAAATAAATGTCAAATGAAGAGATAGTTTTGTTGCACAAGGAGCCCCTCTTTGTAAGTAGCTGAACACTCAGGTATGACTCAGAATGCTATTACAAGCAAGTTATTCATTGAGTAATTGGTTCATACTGTGCTAAAAATTCATCAGTGTAATTTTCAGTCAAAGTCATATTTTATTCAACTTATTTTGACTGGAATCCATAGTTATCTTGGCTATCTTTACAACCCATATAATGTAGGTATAAAACTGTGCCTACCCCATAGTTCTCCAAACAAATAGCTATTGAAAAATCTGTCATTGATATAATAGAATACCCAACTTTGACACAATATTTTTCCAAATGTTTCTTCATACTAAGGTTAACTATATGCACCAATGTATTTTTGATAAGTTAGCATGGATAATCAAGAAAAATATGCACACACTTATCTTGTCCTAGTAAAAAAAGAAATACAATGTATTAAGAGAAAAATCACTTTTAAAATAACACAAATGTTTAAGAGGAGCGATGTACAATTGGAAAAATTATCTATTTGGCATGCTTACTTAGGAAACCATCTTTTCTAAAAGTATAGACTTATATACAACTGTTTTTGTTCTAGTTAGTGGCTTTAAATGGAACTTTTAAGAGGAAGACTAAAAGACATCTGCTATAGATTGGTTACTAATAATCCTAAAAATTAGATGTCATCATTATTCTTATGTTCATAGAGAATATATAAAAATAACAAAAATCTGTCCTCTTGTATAAATAGTATTTTTTGTTATAAATAGCATTTTAATTGCCATGGAATACTAATTTCCTCTCTTACAATAAATAATAGTAAATATCCATTATACCTTAGCACATTAGATATACATTTCTGTTTGGAATATAATGTGAAATTTTAAGTATAGATTGAAATATAATTGAAAGTGTAAACTAAAATTTTAAACTGGAATTAATAAAGAATCATCATGTACCTGATGTAGTCCTCACAAACTGTGATTAGATAACTAACATGTATGTTTATTTTGCTGAAAAAAAATAAACCTCCTTATGCAGGTATAACCTTGATAACAAAATAATTAGATCGATAATACAGTAACAATCACCTAAAGTTTAAAGTTACAAGCTTCAAATATTATTTGCTTGAGCCTAATGAGCATAGTTATTGGTGTAATCATTAAAATAGCTTTATGTTACACACTTTGGTTTATTCAATTTTTAAGTGCAGATTACATGTCAAAAATTGCCATTATACTATACTTCTCAAAAGTCCAAATACAGTGATATGTGTTCATCCAGAATAAATAAGATTTCTAAAGTCAGAGAGAAAAACAAATACCAGATGATTTCACTTAGATGTGGTATCTAGAAAGCAAAGAAAACGAAGCAGAAACAGACCCAGAAATAGAAAACAAACTGATGTTTGCTAGATTATGGAGCGTGAGGGGTCTAAACAAAATGGGTGAAAGAAAGTGGGAGGTACAGGATTCCAATTATGGACTGAATAAGTCATGGGGATAAAAGGTAAACAATAAGGAATATGATATTGTAATAGCATTGTATAGTGACAGATGGTAGCTACACTTGTGAGCATAGCATAGAGTTGTCAAATCACTACTTTGTACACCTGGAACTAATATAACATTGTATGTCAACTATACTTCCATTAAAAAAACAAAGTTTCCAAAATCAGATATTAGATATCAGATCTTAGCATTCTTAGTTGGAAATGCCAACAACACAATTGTCATAACTGGGATTTTAATTTGGTGATTTATTCAGTATTTCTTATACTAGGCATTAACAACGATCAGTTACAAGGTCTATCTAATTCTTTAGCAGTATTTACCTATTATCAAAGCATAATTGTGAACTGGAATATAGGGATTAATCAAAGGTAAAATGAGATTCCCTGCTTTTATGAGCTCTAACATGATGCTAGAAACACAAATAAATTCAGTAGGATTTAATTCACAAAACAGATTTACAAAGACTTACAGAAACAATACTTCTTTCTTCAATTAGCTAAAAATTAATAACCGGGAAGGACAGTGGCTTAACTCCTATGGTGTCCTTGTAGTGTCAGAGTCCTGATTATATCAGGCATTTTCAGCCTGACATTTTATTCTCAAATTCCCCAAAGTAAAAGGAAGTCATGTAAAAACACTTTTCTTCATAGATTTAGCCTAGCACGCATTTTTCTAATAAGTTTAGCCATCATCTCAGCTAACTGAAATTGTATAGCCTAAACAATTGAGTTCACTGGCACATACTTTGTGCATATATTATATTTTGTAAATTGACACAAATAAAAAATATAGAATTATATTTATTAATGCTAAAAATATAATGATACTATAAACATGGAATCAAGTAATTATAATCAAGTCATCATACAATCAATTAATCAAAAAGTGAGTGAACATTTTGGTAAATAATTTTAAAATAAGCAAGAAAAAAATCTGGTCATGGTCATAACAGAAGAAAAGAAAGAATAAATCTTGACAAAATTTTCTGTATACTAATATACCTACAAGTAAGTCATTTATAAACTCACTAGACTTGCAAAAAATTTCATTGTCATGTTTCCATTTACCTTCCTCATCTTTTACTTTTCCTATCTCCATTTCCCCACTCCCATTAACATTAGACAAATATCTATCTGCCTCAAATGTTTGGCAAAGTCCATTCCTAAGCCCAACGTCTCTTAAAAAATAAAAAATGAAAGAAAGAGAAAAAAGAAAGAAAGGGAGAAAGATTCTGAAGAAGCTACTGAATAAATTTCATTTCTTTTAGACTTCTATTTGAGTCTTATTAATTTTGACTCTTCACTTCTAAGAGCACCTTAGTCATCCACTGAAAAGATCTGGCTGATGCTTCAATAAAATGCATAAAAGTTCACTGTTACTTTGATCTGCAGGCAAAGAATCATGATATCCTGGGACACATGGGTGATAGCTTTCCTTATGTAACTCTGATGAACTGCATCAAAGTTCCATTCAGTTTTGGTTGCCTCAGTAGCAGAGAAATGTAGACAGATTGGAAGGATTTCAGAGAAAAAGCTCAAAATGACTAAGGGAATCAAGTGGCATTATAAATAGATTAGATTAAAAGGGAGAAAAAGAAGGATGAATAGCTTGGTCCAGTGATAATTAAAACGTTACATGAAAATATCCAGAAATTTGATTAAAGAAAACAATTAAATAATTTGGTACTGAGATAAATAATACAAATAGAGAGATTTCTAAAATTTTAACAAGCAATTTTAGATTTTAATAGCCAGGTCTGAGAATTTACTCAGCCTTACAAATATGTACAAAAGAACATGTACACATATTCCTAAATAAGAACATATTAATCCAAGAAACCTTTAATACATTGAAATGCATTCAATCAATAATTATTCCAAACTGATTTTTAACAGTAAAAAGTGACAGAAATTAAATGATTTATATAAAGATAGTAAATTGAGTAAAACCAGTATACTTAAAATAATTCTAATAATGTATCAGGCAGTATATTAAGGACTTTATATACACTGAATAACTATTCTGTGAGATGACGATGATGATGATGATTCCTACTTTACTGTTGATGGAACCAAGTAAATTAGGAAGAAGGAGAGCATGCCAAGGTCACACAGCTTGTTAATGGGAGACTCAGCTGCTGTAGTTTCCAGTGTCTATGCTTACATTCTGTGGCTCTGCAGCATCTCTGAAGGCCTGTACCTATCTAAATGCATCATCCACATCATCTCACTTTTCAAAGCAAGTATTCTTACACCTGAATATCAAGGCAGCAGGGTGCTGCTGATCTGCGCCATACAATGAAGGCAATAGCCACATGTGATTATTAAGTGCTTGAAATGTTTATTTCAAATTGAGATGTCCTATAAATGTAAAATATATAATGATTAAAGATTTAGAAAAAAATACAATATATCTCAGGGTTGATACTGTTATATGTTAAATGAAAATTTTTAGATATATTGGGTTCAATGAAATATATTATTAGTATTAGTTGCATGTGTTCTCTTTACTTTTTTAATGTGGCTATAGAAAATTTTAAATGTACGTGTGATTCACCTCTGTGACTATTACATTTCCATTGGACAGCACTCCATAGATAAATTCCATGGTCTGTGTTATTTCAAGTGTCTATAATTCTGTGCAAATGTCACAAAATAGGTTTTGGAAAAACTTTCAAACCAGGATTTTAATTATTATGACTGACTCTGTTTATAAAGTTGGAAGAAAAAAAATGAGTTAATAAATGAATATCTATTTTCTTTATCATTGCATTTATTTTGTTAGTGTTCAGTATATCATTATCAAAATTAAGTGAATTTTCTTTTAAAATAGACGTGCTTTGAAATTTCATGTTCTAATATGTAACAAGTTTTTTTAAATTTGATATACTAATTTTTGACCTAGCAATTAAAATAAAATGTAAAATGAGTGTAATCCAAGAAAGAAATTAAGAAATAAAGTTAAAAAGGCCAGAAAAAGCACAGTTAGGGTCTTCAGGTAGCTTTGAATTTCTCTCACCTATTTTTATACTGCTATTTACAATTGGAAAATGCCTCCAACTTTAAATCTGTAATATTTTAAGATAATAATTTTATTCTGCAATGGTCAGTTTGTAAAATACCAAAGGGTAACAGGAAATTGAACTTGTCAACCTAAAAACCATATCTAAACTTCATTAATTCTGGAAAATTGAGCATAAGGTTGTATCTGTTTGTAATTGTCAGTGAATCTGAAAGATTTAAGGTGATGAATTTTAACATGTTGTTTTTGTTTCTAATCAACATACGATTTTACTTACCCTTAACTCTAAAATGCATCCTAATGTACCTTCAAAACACCCTAGAATGTATAGTAAGTACTATGTTCATGTTTACAAGTAAATCCCAATTTAAATTGGTATTTATGAGCCTTGAACAATACAGTAATTGTGTTCTGTTTAATTTTTAAAGTCATAATTTTCTATTAAATATTTTCTCATATGGGAATATTTTAATCATGAAAAATAAAACAAATATTTTTTTTTATTACAATGTTAAAGGAAAATAAGAACCCAAGCTTAAACATAATGAAAATGAATACTATCAATAAATTGTGTAGCATGCTCTCTTTTTACTCATTTCACATATTAAATCAAAATTTATTCACGTCTAGCTATTCACCTTACAAAAGAAAATAAATCAAACATCATCAAAGTGACATAATGTTTTGATGAATATGACAGATGACATCTGATTCATTGTAGTTTATCTAACAAAGGCACCCTACCTGTCAGTTATCTTTCATTTATGAGATATAATAATTTTCCATGGTTGCACTATGAAAAAAAAAAGAAAAAGGAATATTTATTTCTTAGCAAAATTACATTAAAGTTTTTTATTTAATGTCTGCTAGATTTAAATTCAGCCAATACTTGAAATATGTACTTTATTAATTTGTCTAGATATGTAAAGTGAAATATAATAGAATTTTGGATTTAGTGTCAGAAACAGTACTACTTATATGGTTTTTAAACCTTAATTAAAAACTGGAAATATCTTTGATGGTTGCCAAAGGGGAAAGAAGGGTGCAAAATGGGTGAAGGGGAGTAGGAGATACAACCTTTTGTTTCTAGGATGATAACTTCCAAGTACTTAAGAAGTTTTGGAGTAGTGTTCAGTCTTTAAGAGGTTTTAAAAAACAGAAAACATACATGGGCCATTTCCGCACATTAAATTTTATCTTAACCCCAATGACATTTGTTGATAATTGTTTTAATACATGGGTTCTCCTTCTACTTCTCTTTTTTCTTCTCATTACCAATTTATTTGTTGGTGACCCTGGGTTTGATTTTTGATTAAAATATCTTTATAGTATTCTTATTATTTTGTTTTATATTTCCTTAAAAATGCTTGTTGAATCTAGATATTTGTTCAGATTCAGGTTTGAGATTTGAAACAAGAATACTTCATATGTATTATTTTGTTATAAAAGTTTATCTTAAACTCTTTACTTCCTATGTTTAAATAATTCAGATATCCAAAAGAAGTTAATGTCCTAGTGAAATTGGAATATCCTTTTAATATAAATAAAGACACTCTCAATACTATTTGTATCCATTTATTGAAATATGTACCACCAAGAATCCCACAAATAGGTGTACTTTTACCTTTGTAAGATATGAAGGCATTGATTACTTTAAGCCAAGTTATTGTGATATAATTTTTGATGAAGTGTCTGATAGTAGTTTAGGTGGTAGTTCCTGGTAAATAGAGATCAGAGAAGGAAAAAAAATGTATAGGAATAGACCATAAGTTGTATTTGATTAAAATACCTAGAAGCCCAGAATATTTATTTATGTATTTGCTGTGTTATTGAAATATTTATTCCATTTAACATCTCTACCATGTTCCAGAGACAGTTCCGTGTGTATAAGATACACACAGTGAACACAATGATTAAAAACCCCTAATGACATTGAGTTAGACAATACATATATATTTAAATTTTATCAGCAGGTTCTTCTAAATATTCATCATTTATGCCTATGACTCCATTTCTGACAATACAGAAAATATTCATTTCTTAATTTGGGCTTTTCTTTTATTCTTCTCAACCCCAACAGAGACATCAAGATATGTATGTGGGAAAAAAGTGGACCAATGGGATAGAAATCCTTTTTAGTACCTTTGGTCAGAAAGAAGTTCTTAGGGGCACCTGGGTGATTCAATCGGTTAAGCATCCACCTTCAGCTCAGGTCGTGATCTCAGGGTCCCGGGTTCAAGCCCCAGAGAGCCAGCTTCTCCCTTTCCTCCTACTTGTGCTCTCTCAAATTAAGTAAATAAAATCAGAAAGAAAGAAAAATAGAAAGAAAGCAAGCAAGCTAGCTCTTAGTAACTGGAAATACTATTCTTGTTCCCACAGCATTGGTTTCCCAAGTAGAGGATTAGCTAATTTTAACTAATTATTCAAATTTTCAAAGTTTATTAGTCTGAACAAAACTTCAGCCTACTGTTATATGCTAAAATACTTGCAATCTACAAATTTTTCCTAATGCTCTTATGAATGAAATGCAATAGAATCTATTAGTGCAGATGATGATGTATTGAAATTGAACATGTTATAGACTTTCTTGTTTGGTGAATAATTTATATTTCAATTTTTAACTAAATTTTAATGGCTTGGAACCATCTTGCACGAGGCTTCATGATATATTGATTTAATATATTTGACTTTCACCTTTAGAGGGTTGGGTTTAATCTGGCTTTGACCTCAAACTGAACAAATTTAATGGCTTCAATTTAGCCCATTTGTCCACATCACTGGACTACAAACTTCTGGTAATAACACAAACCTGGAAGCTTTTGCTTAGGAGAACCTTGGGATTTGTACAGGGCTGCTAAACAGCAGGTTAATATTTGGCCTCGTCATTTAGCTGCCAACAGTACTATTAATTTCTTATTTTCATTAACATAATTTTACACAAAATTTACTATGAAAAAGAGAAAATTTGTTTCAGTGAAAAATACTACTCATAAAGTCTAATGAAATGAAGATTAAGATTATCTTGTCCAAGTACAGCAAGAAAATTACAATCTTACAAATATTCAGACACAAAATGAGTCCAGGATAAATCTGCATGTAACTGAGATACCTGGCTTTTGCTTACATTATCTGAGTAATTTCTTCAACTTTTCTCTTGAAAAAATTATAGCCATGGCCAACTGATCTTGGATATACTTTCACATATCTGTATATAATCATAGAGGTACTACTCAAAATTATGTTACATCTTTCTTCCCTGTGCAACATCTCACAACAAATGAGTACAAAGAATATACATCTCATTTGCAAAACATCCCTCCATATTAAAAGACAAACTATGGCTTTTATTCTACCAAAAAAAAAAAAAATATTTTGCATATGTTTGAAAATCTGGCCTTTATGAGAAAAGTTTCTTATTTATTACTAATTTTTTTATCTGGAGCCATAAGAAGAAAGAAAAATTCTCCAGAAGTTAACAAAAATGGCAGGAAACTTCAAAACTCATTTTGTGAGACCAACATTACCTTGATTCCAAAACCAGACAAAGACCCCATTAAAAAGGAGAATTATAGGCCAATATCTCTGATGAACATGGATGTAAAATTTTTCAACAAGATACTAGCAAATCGGGGCACCTGGGTGGCTCAGTGGTTAAGTGTCAGCCTTCAGCTCAGGTCATGATCCCAGGGTGCTGGGATCAAGCCCCTCATCAGGCTCTCTGCTCAGCGGGGAGCCTGCTTCTCCCTCTCCCTCTGCCTGTGCTCTGCCTACTTGTGTTCTCTATCTCTCTGTCAAATAAATAAATAAAATCTTAAAAAAAAAAGATACTGGCAAATCAAATCCAACAGTACATTAGAAGAATTTTCACCATAATCAAGTAGGATCTATTCCTGGGCTGCAAGGGTGCTTCAATATTCACAAATCAATCAACATGATACACAATATTAATAAAAGAAAGGATAAGAACCATATGATCCTCTCAACAAATGCAGAAAAAATATTGACAAAGTACAGAATTCATTCATGACAAAAACCCTCAACAAAATAAGGATAGAGGGGAAAATACATCAACATCATAAATGCCATATACAAAAAACCCACAGCTAATGTCATCTGCCATGGGGAAAAACTGAGAGCTTTCCTATATGTTCAGGAACAAGACAGGGATGTTCTCTCTCAACACTGTTATTAAACATAGAAGTGGAAGTCTTACCCTAAGCAATCAGACAACAAAAAGAAATAAAATGCATCCAAATCTGCAAGAAAGAAGTCAACTTCCACTATTTGCAGATGACAAATCTGTTGCATTTCTATTCAGCAATAATGAAGCAGCAGAAAGAGAAATCAAGGAAACAATCCTATTTACAACTGTATCAAAACCCGTAAGAATCATGGGAATAAATCTAACCAAAGATGTAAAAGAGCTCTACTCTAAAAACAACAGAACACTTTATGAAAGAAACTAAAGATGACACAACGAAATGAAAAAGCATCCCGTGCTCCTGGGTTGGAAGAACAAATATTGTTAAAATGCCTATACTACCCAAAGCAATCTACACAGTTAATGCAATCCTATTAAAATGCCACCATCAGTTTTCACAGAGCTAGAACAAACACTCCTAGAATTTGTATGGAACTACAAAAGATCCGAAATAGCCAAAGCAATCTTGAAGAAGAGAAGCAAAACTGGAGGCATCACAATTCCAGACCTGAAGCTAGATTACAAACCTGTAGTCATCAAGACAATATGATGAAGGCATAAGAACAGATACAAAGGGTTGGGAAAACTGGACAGTAACATGCAGAAGAATGAAACAGGATCACCTTCTTATAGCACAAATAAAAAAATTAATTCAAAATGGATGAAAGATATCAACGTGAGACAGAAAACCATTAAAATCCTAGAGGAAGGGGAAGGCTCCATAGCTCAGGGGTTAGAGCACTAGTCTTGTGAAAATCCTAGAGGAGAACACATGCAACAATCTCTTTGACATTGGCCATAAGAACTTCTTACTAGATACATCTCCAGAGGCAAGGGAAACAAATGCAAAAATGAACTACTGGACTTCATCAAGATGAAATCTTCTGTACAATGAAGGAAACAATCAATAAGACTAAGATATAACCTACAGAATGGGAGAAGATACTTGCAAATGAAATGTCTGATAAGGGTTAGTAGACAAAATCTATAAAGAAGTTATCAAACTCAACACCCAAAAAACAAATACTGTAGTTAAAAAATGTGCGGAAGACAGAATAGATATTTTTCCGAAGAAGACATCCAGATGGCCAACAGACACTGAAAAGATGCTCAACATCACTCATCATCAAGGAAATACAAATCAAAATATGATGAGACACCACCTTACACCTGTGATAATGGCTAAAATTAACAACACAGGAAACAACAGATGCTGGCAAGGATGCAGAGAAAGGGGAACCCTCTTACACTGTTGGCGGGAATGCAAACTGGTCCAGCCTCTTTGGAAATGAGTATGGAGGTTCCTCAAAAAGTTGAAAACGGAACTCCCCTATGACTCAACAATTACACTACTAGATATTTATCCAAAGTATATAAACATACTGATTCAAAGGAGCACCTGCACCCCAGTGTTTACAATCCTATTTTATATTATAGCCAAATTATGGAAAGAGTCAAAGAGCCCAAATGTTTATCAATTGATGAACGGCTGAAGGTGTGATATGTACATACAAACACACACACACACACACACACACACACACACACACACACACACGAATATTACTCAGCCATGAAAAAGAATGAATACTTTCCATTTGTGACCATGAGGATGGAACTAGAGTGTATTAAGCTAAGAGAAATAATTTACAGAAAAATAAAAACCATAGATTTCACTCATATGCTGAATTTAAGAAATAAAACAGATGAACATAGAGGAATGAAAAAAAAAGAGAGGGAGAGGCAAACTGTAAGAGACTCTTAACTATAGAGAAAAAACAGAGTTGTCAGAGGGGAGGTAAGTGGGGAATGGACTAAATGGGTGATGGGTATAAAGGAGGGCACTTGTGATGAGCACTGGGTTTTAAATGTAAGTGATGAATAACTAAATTCTATTCCTGAAACTAATATTACATTAAATATTAACTAACTAGGATGAAAATATAAACTTGATAAAAAAATAAAATAAAATCAATGCAGGAAAAAAATGGAGATTTCTATGTAGCCTTGTTACAGTGCATTGCAAAAAGAATCAAACAAAATAACAATTTAGTATATTTTAATTGCCCATCTCATAATTAATTTTCTCTTTACAACAAACTATGTATGGATCTAAGATTTTTGTTGGTGCTTAGACTATGACCTAAGATGCCCTATGGACATCTTAAAAATAATAAGCTGACCATACTTAAAATAACCATGTTATAATAAACAACTTGTGGGGTATGTAGGTGGCTCAGTCAATTAAGTGTCCAACTCTTCATTTCAGTTCACATCATAATATCAGTGTCATGAGATCAATTTCCATGTCAGGCTCCATGCCAGGTGTGGAGTCTGCTTAAAGATTCTATTTCTCCTTCTCCTTCTCCTTCTCTCCCCCCAACCCCTGCACACTGTCTCTCTCTCAAATAAATATTTTTTTTTAATTTTAAAAAATAAACTACTTATTCCAGGATCTTAATAAATATTAAGCCTGAATGTTGTTAACAGATTGAAGACAAGGTTATGTGATGCTTAAATAATACTGAAGTACAATTTAAGATTATATAATACATTGATAACCTGAATAGACCGATATCTAGCAATGAGATTGAAGCAGTGATCAAAAGCCTCCCAAAAAACAAGAGCCCAGGACCTGATGGATTCCCTGGGGAATTCTACCAAACTTTCAAAAAAGAAATAACACCTATTCTCCTGAAGCTGTTTCAAAAAATTGAAGCAGAAGGAAAACTTCCAGACTCTTTCTATGAAGCCAGCATTATCCTGATCCCCAAACCAGGCAAAGACCCTACCAAAAAGGAGAATTTCAGACCAATATCACTGATGAATATGGATGCTAAGATTCTCAACAAGATCCTAGCAAACAGGATCCAACAGCACATTAAAAAGATTATCCACCATGACCAGGTGGGACTCATCCCTGGGCTACAGGGATGGTTCAACATTCACAAATCAATCAATGTGATAGAACAAATCAATAAGAGAAGAGAGAAGAACCACATGGTCCTCTCAATTGATGCAGAAAAAGCATTTGACAAAATCCAGCATCCGTTCCTGATTAAAACGCTTCAAAGTATAGGGATAGAGGGAACATTCCTGAACTTCATCAAATCTATCTATGAAAAACCCACAGCAAATATCATTCTCAATGGGAAAAAGCTTGCAGCCTTCCCGCTGAGATCAGGAACACGACAAGGATGCCCACTCTCACCACTCTTGTTCAACATAGTATTAGAAGTCCTAGCAACATCAATCAGACAACGAAGAGAAATAAAAGGTATCCAAATTGGCAATGAAGAAGTCAAACTCTCTCTCTTCGCAGATGACATGATTCTTTATATGGAAAACCCAAAAGACTCCACCCCCAAACTACTAGAACTCATACAGCAATTCAGTAACGTGGCAGGATACAAAGTCAACGTACAGAAATCAGTGGCTTTCTTATACACTAACAATGAAAATACAGAAAGGGAAATTAGAGAATCGATTCCATTTACTATAGCACCAAGAACCACAAGATACCTGGGAATCAACGTAACCAAAGAGGTAAAGGAACTGTACTCGAGGAACTACAGAACACTCATGAAAGAAACTGAAGAAGACACAAAAAGATGGAAGACCATTCCATGCTCTTGGATCGGAAGAATAAACATTGTTAAAATGTCTATACTGCCTAGAGCAATCTATACTTTTAATGCCATTCCGATCAAAATTCCACCGGTATTCTTCAAAGAGCTGGAGCAAATAATCCTAAAATTTGAATGGAATCAGATGAGACCCCGAATCGCTAAGGAAATGTTGAAAAACAAAAATAAAACTGGGGGCATCACGTTACCTGATTTCAAGCTTTACTACAAAGCCGTGATCACCAAGACAGCATGGTACTGGCATAAAAACAGACCCATAGACCAGTGGAACAGAGTAGAAAGCCCAGATATGGACCCTCAACTCTATGGTCAGTTAATCTTCGACAAAACAGGAAAAAATATACAGTGGAAAAAAGACAGTCTCTTCAATAAATGGTGCTGGGAAAACTGGACAGCTATATGCAGAAGAATGAAACTCGACCATTCTCTTACACTGTACACAAGGATAAACTCAAAATGGATAAAAGACCTCAACATGAGACAGGAATCCATCAGAATCCTAAAGGAGAACATAGGCAGTAACCTCTTTGATATCAGCCACAGCAACTTCTTTCAAGATATGTCTCCAAAGGCAAAGGAAACAAAAGCGAAGATGAACTTTTGGGACTTCATCAAGATCAAAAGCTTTTGCACAGCAAAGGAAACAGTCAAAAAAACAAAGAGGCAACCCACAGAATGGGAGAAGATATTTGTAAATGACAGTACAGACAAAGGTTGATATCCAGGATCTATAAAGAACTCCTCAAACTCAACACACACGAAACAGAGAATCCTATCAAAAAATGGGCAGAAGATATGAACAGACATTTCTCCAATAAAGACATACAAATGGCTATCAGACACATGAAAAAATGTTCATCATCACTAGCCATCAGGGAGATTCAAATATGGAACCAGAAAAGACCTCGAATAGCCAAAGGAATATTGAAAAAGAAAGCCAAAGTTGCTGGCATCACAATTCCGGACTTCAAGCTCTATTACAAAGCTGTCATCATCAAGACAGCATGGTACTGGCACAAAAACAGACACATAGATCAATGGAACAGAATAGAGAGCCCAGAAATAGACCCTCAACTCTATGGTCAACTCATCTTCGACAAAGCAGGAAAGAATGTCCAATGGAAAAAAGACAGCCTCTTCAATAAATGGTGTTGGGAAAATTGGACAGCCACATGCAGAAAAATGAAATTGGATCATTTCCTTACACCACACACGAAAATAGACTCAAAATGGATAAAGGATCTCAATGTGAGAAAGGAATCCATCAAAATCCTTGAGGAGAACACAGGCAGCAACCTCTTCGACCTCAGCCGCAGCAACATCTTCCTAGGAACATCACCAAAGGCAAGGGAAGCAAGGGCAAAAATGAACTATTGGGATTTTATCAAGATCAAAAGCTTTTGCACAGCAAAGGAAACAGTGAACAAAACCAAAAGACAACTGACAGAATGGGAGAAGATATTTGCAAATGACATATCAGATAAAGGGCTAGTGTCCAAAATATATAAAGAACTTAGCAAACTCAACACCCAAAGAACAAATAATCTAATCAAGAAATGGGCAGAGGACATGAACAGACATTTCTGCAAAGAAGACATCCAGAGGGCCAACAGACACATGAAAAAGTGCTCCACATCACTCGGCATCAGGGAAATACAAATCAAAACCACAATGAGATATCACCTCACACCAGTCAGAATGGCTAAAATGAACAAGTCAGGAAATGACAGATGCTGGCGAGGATGCGGAGAAAGGGGAACCCTCCTACACTGTTGGTGGGAATGCAAGCTGGTGCAACCACTCTGGAAAACAGCATGGAGGTTCCTCAAAATGTTGAAAATAGAACTACCCTCCTACCCAGCAATTGCACTGCTGGGTATTTACCCTAAAGATACAAACGTAGTGATCCGAAGGGGCACGTGCACCCGAATGTTTATAGCAGCAATGTCTACAATAGCCAAACTATGGAAAGAACCTAGATGTCCACCAATAGACGAATGGATAAAGAAGTTGTAGTATATATACACGATGGAATACTATGCAGCCATCAAAAGAAATGAAATCTTGCCATTTGCGACGACGTGGATGGAACTAGAGGGTATCATGCTTAGCGAAATAAGTCAATCAGAGAAAGACAACTATCATATGATCTCCCTGATATGAGGGAGAGGAGATGCAACATGGGGGGTTGAGGGGGTAGGAGAAGAGTAAATGAAACAAGATGGAATTGGGAGGGAGGCAAACCATAAGTGACTCTTAATCTCACAAAACAAACTGAGGGTTGATGGGGGGAGGGGGGTTGGGAGGGGGGTGGGATTATGGACACTGGGGAGGGTATGTGCTATGGTGAGTGCTGTGAAGTGTGTAAACCTGGTGATTCACAGACCTGTACCCCTGGGGATAAAAATATATGTTTATAAAAAATAAAATTAAAAAAAAAACCTAAAAAAAAAAAAAACACATTGAGACACCACCTTACACTAGTTAGAATGGCCAAAATTAGCAAAACAGGAAATAACGTGTGTTGGAGAGGATGTGGAGAAAGGGGAACCCCCTTACACTGTTTGTGGGAATGCAAGTTGGTGCAGTCACTTTGGAGAACAGTGTGGAGATAAGTCAAGCAGAGAAAGTCAATTATCATATGGTTTCCCTTATTTGTGGAGCATAACAAATAGCATGGAGGACAAGGGGAGATGGAGAGGAGAAGGAAGTTGAGGGAAATTGGAAGAGGAGGTGAACCATGAGAGACTATGGACTCTGAAAAACAATCTGAGGGTTTTGAAGGGGTGGGGGGTGGGAGGTTGGGGGATCCAGGTGGTGGGTATTGGAGAGGGCATGTATTGCATGGAGCACTGGGTGTGGTACAAAAATAATGAACACTGTTAACGCTGAGAAACAAAAAAAAATAAAATAAAAAAAAAACATTAAAATGAATGTTAAGTAAAAAAAAAAAGATTATATAATACATAATCTTTTCTCCACTTTTATTTATTTCCCAGTTTGAGGAAAATAGATAAGATATTTCACATCTTTATACTTGGTCTTATCCTATCCCATGGAACTAACACCATACACAAAGTGTTTTGTATGTAGAGTTAGACTGTCATTCTATAGGATCTATAAACCACAGAAGCAGTTACTCTTTGTGTGTACGTGTGTGTACATATGCATGTATCTAGTTACTGTAAAGGATTCAAATAAGAAAACTCTTAGTCTAGTACAATGCTTTTATCTGTCCTCTTCAGGAATATTAGGGTGGTAACAAACAACAAAACCAGGTTTACAATATGCATTTAATTCTATTATTGCTGTTACAAATTGTTATGTTCTAAAACAATTATAACCTCACTTATGAATCAAATACTTCATTTATGAAAATCTCTGGAACTATCAGAGTCATTAACAAATAATCTACTAACTCAGTAATCTGAAGAAAGGGCTAAAAGTATTTAAGTATAATAATGATATATTTTTTTTCTTGTCATCTCTAAGAAATAAATTAGGTAACAGAAAGCATTCACCACGAAGTTTTATTGTAAGAAAGTATTCACCAAAGCACTAATAAGAATTCTCTTGTGGACATTAAGCTTATCAACAACTCTAGAAGTACACCCTTCTGTTTTCTGAGCATCACCTAAACAATGGACCACAGTAGATCCTTGTGCTCTCCAGGTAGCAGACACTGCCTGATTAATGATGATGCTGAACTAATATCAAGTACAATAACCAGTAATTACTCCAGAAGACATTGTGTTTCAGTATACGATTGGCATAAGTAGCAGCTGAGTGATAGTTGATGAATACAGACATATGAGAAAGCTCAAACATATCCGAAGCCTTTTACCACAACAATGGAGCAAATACATCAAAGGGTTGATGAAAGTTAGTCTTTTGTAAAGCAAACAAATTTATCAAAAATTTAACTTGCATGCACACAAACATTCTTTAATGTAGTGAACATGTATTTATGAATTTTTGATGCATAAAATTGTACAATAAAAATGTTTATCTGTTTACTTTTTGTCCAAATCTTCTCTATACACGCTGGTCTTTACAAGGTTCTACATTCGAGTTATTATAATAGATTCCTTGTGTCGAACATTTCATTAGAAGAGGAAAAGATGAATGGTAAAACAAAAAAGAAGGTAGTTAAGCAGTTATTCAAAAAGTAAACAGATAAACAATTTTTGCATAACCACTGAATGTGCCAGCAAACATTGATCCATTTTTAATGGATAATATAATTGATCTAAATAATTTAAGTAAGGTATGCAAGCAATTTTTATTTTCTCAGACAAAAAAATGGGCAAATACTTGAAATAAATAGCTTCCCTTTTTACAGTAAGAATGCTGCACATCCAGAATGTGTTCTTATAATCAACTTTTTATATGCCCTAAATATATGAAATAGAAATGCATATGCCCCCTCCACCTGAAATGAGGAATTTATCTGTAATATAGCCAATCATAAAGACATTTTAATGAAGTTTTTTTTCATTTCCCACAAAAATGAAATGCAGTAAGAATTAGTCTTCAGTGTTGCAAGTAGTAACTGCACTTAATGCACACAGAAAAACATTAATTTCAAGAAAGTTATTCTATGAATAAAAGATAGAAAACATAAACATCTATGAGTGGGAAAGCAAAAAAAGTTCAAACTTCTCTATTTTATCCCAATATTCTGAATGTAGACTTTTTAAAAGTGACTTCAAACTACACAATCGAGAAGATGCAGAAATAAATAAAAAAAGAAAATAGTGATATTTTAGAAAAATGACATTTATTCTTCATAGGCAAATGAGACTACATTTAAGAATCTATAATTCCCTGAAATTTACTTCCTAAGTTCTAATTTTTTAGAAATCTTTAAAGGTATTCTTGTGTAGTAAACATTATAAGAAAAGACAATATTTTACTATGGTCAATATCTATATATGCTGGAATTCAAAACCTCTAATAATAATAGAGATCAAGAAGTTCTGTCAGTTGAATTCAAATATACCCCAAGTTACAGATAAAACAATATCTAAGAGTAAATACTGTAATTTTCAAATACTATGTGATCAATAAATATTTGTCACATAAATGTTCCCCAAATTAAATAAAATTTATCTCCTGTATATACTGAGTATTCCAACATTGGACTTACATGAAAGTACAACTTAATTAGCCTTAATTATCAAGGGCAGCCAGATCTGCCTGGCATTTGGACATTTGCCCAGTGGTCTGTTGAACTCAGGTCCATAACCCCAGTTGAGGGATCATGTCATGGCACCATCTGTTTCTCACTCTGCCCAGATTTTTCTGCTCCTTGTGCTCAACTTCCTCAAATATTTCTGCTTGGTTTATCAATTTAGGGTCATCTTCGACAAAACTGTGAGGTGGATGATGTCTCTCCTTGGCAATCTCACACGTCTCCTTTAACCTCCTGTAACTTCCTAGAAGTCCTATGACCCATTCCTCAGGTATTCCTATGCTGTCCAAAGTCTTATGCCACAGCGAACCATCTAAAGCTTGCCAAATGTAGCAGCCCCTCCACCTCAAAATTATTGTTTCAGGGTAACTACTTCAGTCAGCATTTTTAGTTGTTAGCAATAGATACCAAATATGACTATACTAAGCAAAAGAATACTGAAAGGGAGGATAGTGAGAGTTCAAAACATTCAGGAGGAACTGGGAGGAGGAGAGTTTTGGTTTTAATAAAAAGGCAACTGAGTAGCCAAAGGGTCTAGGCAGAAAACTCACAGGCTGTTTTTAAAAAGTCTAAGCTTGAGACACCTGAGTGGCTCAGTTGATTAAGTGTCTGCCTTCAGCTCAGGTCATAATCCCAGAGTCCTGAGATGGAGTCCCATGTGGGGCTCTCCACTCAGCACAGAGCCTGCTTCTGCCTCTCCCTCTCTCTCTGATTGCCATGCCCACTGCTTGTGCTCTCTCTTTCTCTGTATCAAATAAATAAAATCTTTTAAAAAAATTAAAAATCTAAGTTCTTTTCAACGTAAACACTTTAAATATTTTGTCTGAGATCTGAATAGATCTGAATATCAAGAAGTCTTAACAAAAAGGGCTGGAAAAGTCCAATATCAAAACCTTTCCCTCCACCTACTTTTGTTGACAAATCTACTTGTTTATTATATAAGATATAGGTCATGATAACTATTACAAAGTAACAGAAGTTGGAAACTTTATAATAAGAGAATTATCTATAAAAATCTGTGAAAGTGTTTCTCTGAGTTCAACTTGAGATAAGGTCAAGCCTGGTTCCATGGTAAATCCAGGTATCCTTGGCCAATAATTCCAAAGAGTCTTTAAGTCATTCTTTTTTTTTTTTTTTTAAGATTTTTTTTTTTTTTTATTTGACAGAGAGATCACAAGCAGGCAGAGAGGCAGGCAGAGAGAGAGGAGGAAGCAGGCTCCCTGCTGAGCAGAGAGCCCGATGCGGGGCTTGATCCCAGGACTCTGAGATCATGACCTGAGCCGAAGGCAGCGGCTTAACCCACTGAGCCACCCAGGCACCCCTCTTTAAGTCATTCTTGACCACACAAATCACGTGATTCAAGGTTTCAGGTCCAATAACTGATAAGAGAGAAGGCCTTCAGGTATCAGTAGTGAACACTTTTTTTTTTTTTTCCCAGAGAAGAGGCAAAAAAAAAAAGTGATACAATAGTTTAACAACAAGAATATATGACCAAAAGATATCAAGAAAAAGTGGGAAAAGGAACCCTCATGCACTTTTGGTGGAAAAGCAACCTGGTGTAGCCACTGTGGAAAACAGTTTTTCCTCAAAAAATTAAAAATAGAACTACTCTATGATCCAGCAACTGTACTACTAGATATTTACCCAAAGGATACAAAAATACTAATTCAGAATGATATATGTACCCCTAGGTTTATTGCAGCATAATTTACAATAGCCAATTTACAGAAGCAGCCCAGTGCCCATCAATAGATGAATGGGTAAACAAAAGGTGGTGTGTGTGTGTTTGTGTGTGCATATGTGTATGTGCGTGCATTCTTTCAAAAGAATGAAATCTTGCCAGTTGCAACAACATAGATGGAGCTAGAACCTACACTAAGCAAAAGTCAGTCAGAGAAAGACCATATGATTTTACTCACATGTGAAATTTGAGAAACAAAACAAATGAGCAAAAGAAAAAAAAGAGAGAGAGAGAGAGAGAAATAAGAAACAAACTCCTAACTATAAAGAACAAACAGAGGGTTACCAAAGGGGAGGTGGGTGGGGGCATGGGTGAAATAGACGATGGGGATTAAAGAACACACTTATCATGATGAGCATTGAATTGTTGAATCACTATATTGTATACCTGAAGCTAACACTGTATGTTAACTATACCAGAATTAAAAATAAAAACTTAATTAAAAAGAAGTGGTCAGCTTCCCTAATAACCACATAGCTGTAAATCAGAGCACAATGAGTTTCCATCTAAATGATCAAATTTGTATAGGGTTGAAAAACAAAACTGCTCAGAGCTAACAGAATATGGAGAATTAGGCACTCCTGGGCAGGAATGTGTAGATGTAAGGATGGCGCAACATTGCTGAGGACTATTTTAAAATGTAAAAATAATGAAACCCAACAACAACTTCTAAATCTAAGAGCTTATCAGAAAATCATCACAGAGATAAAGAAAGATGTACTCACAAGTTCATTATTGCAGCATCTTTTATAAAAAGGTAAAATTTGAAACACTTTAGCTATCCAACAACTGGAACACTATGTAATTGTCAAAAGTGACAATACAGTTTGGAGGAAATGCCCAGAATGTGTTAAAGAAAAAAACCTGGTTATAAAAGTAATATTATATAATTCATGAAATAAACATGGTACATGAGTTGTATTAGTTTTTTGGGGCTACAGGAATAAAGTACCCCAAAGTGGATGGCTTAAAGAACATAAATTTATTTTCTCACAGTTCTGGAGGCTAGAAGTTCAAGATCAGGTACAGCAGGATTGGTTGCTTCTGAGAGTCCTGAGGGAAGTATGTCTTCCAGTCCTCTCTCCTTGGCTTGTAAGACAGCCATCTTTTCCCTGTTCTTCGCATTGTCTTCCCTCCATACATTTCTGTGTCCAAATTTCCTCTTCTAATAAAGATACTAGTCATATTGGAAGAGCACCCACCCTAATGTCCTAATTTTAACATAATAACCTGTGTAATAACCCCATCTCCAAACACATTCTGTGGCACTTGGGACTAGGACTTCAACATACGAATTGAGGGGAGGGACACAATTCAATAATATGAGTATACATACTTAAATATATTTTTAAAGACATCAGTGTGGCTACATGTGTGTAAATGTGTATACGTGGTATGTTCATGTGTGTGTCTGTGGATATACATACACAAAGAAAGAAAAGCAGGAGCACATACACAATCATTTCTGCCTAAACACTATATGTGTCCCTGAAAAACTTTCATTCTACAAAATTACACACTAAAAATAATGGGATTTATGATAAAATTAAGGATAAGAGCAGTGTGCTTAAATCCTATGAAGTTTTACATCCAGAGCACCAACAAAAACAATAACAACCCAAATAAAAACATGTTAACAAATTTTTCTAGGCATTTTTACCTAGTGTCATAGTAAGAGGATCCTTTGCAGTCTTAAAACTAGGAGTCTGGCTTCCCCCTTTGAAATAAAAATCCTAAAGGTTATTTACTTTTTTTTTTTAACACTGGGGTACATCTTTACAAATTTATTAGCACTTTCAGCTTCTCCAGACATCTTAACATATATGAAAGTGTAGTGGCTTTTTTTTTTTTTAAGTAGGCTCCACACCCAGTGCAGAGCCCAATGTGGGGCTCAACTCCATGACCTGAGACCAAGACCTGAGCTGACATCAAGAGTTGGGACACTCAACCAACCAAGCCACCTAGGTGCCCCAAAAGCATGGTATTTTTTTTTCTCTAAGCCAACCACTACTTCTATGAATGGGAGGAGGTCCCATTTTATTTTCAGCTCTTTTTGAAAGTTCTCTCTATATTATTAAACCTCTGATTGTAAAATTTGCCTCTGATCTCTCCAAAACATTCAAGTGTTGGGAAATTTGGAGGCGTGAACCAACAGGGCTTGATCATTATACTATCACATCACTTCCTCTTTAAATAGATCACTTTTGAATTAATTTACATTTTTTAAAATGTCATCTAGCACAAGGGACAGTACTTCAAGATGTTGAGTGTTTGTGGTAAACACCTACAGGATTTTCCACCCCTAGCACCGCTGTCTGATACTCTTCCTCCAACCACAGGGTTACTGTCACTTCCGCAAATTCGTGCAATGTGGCACTGAGTAGGACACAGGCTGTTCCAAATGTATGCATTTGAAATCTCAGACTATCCCCATTCCTTGGCGTTGCTGGATCCAATGACCTCATTCTTTTTCCTGTGGCTGAAACTAAAATATAAAGTGTTTCCGCCACATGAATCAGAGAAGCAGAAGTCATCCAGTTATAGGGAAAAACATGGGCTGAAGTCATGTGTAGAAAAGAGGATGAAAGACAGAGAGACCTAAGTGTATTTGAGTGTTTGGTTTCATATATTCCAAAGATCTTGCAGTTTCTGATTTTGTTTCTCTAAAACACCACATCATTTTTAAATAATTTCATTTTTTCCCCTGTGGTTATGCTGATTCAGATCAGATTTCTATCATTTACAACCAAATAATCCTAACCAATATGTGATTATAGCTGAGTAGTGAGATTAAGTGTGACCTTGGCTTCCTCATTATACTTTTCTTTATTTTCAAAAATTCTATGATAAACATCTTTCCTCTTATAAGTAGACAAAATTATAAGTAGCTGTAAAGTGAGCAACAAAGAAAAATGCTGTATATTGATCATTTGGTAATTTGTGCAGCTTTCAATAATGCAAAATGTGGTTGACATTTAGATACTACCCTGGGTTGTTTTTAATCTTCACAATTTGGGATGACCACATTACCATCCTTGGTGACATTTACTGTCCCCCACAAGTTTCCCTGAATTCAGAAGCTTTTGGTGATCTCTCACTAAAGAAAGCTCTGAAATGCAATCACATCTCTAATGCTTCTCTTGCCTCTTTTTGGAAAGGGAAGTTATGGGATGCTTTATGTGGCAGTAAGCTAGTCCCTATTCCTCCACCCCCATCTCTAAACTCCTCCTCTCTTCTTTCTCTTAACTCCATGAGCTATGTGTCTGGCTTGTCCAAAGGAAACCCATAAGTTTTTGAAAATGTATTCATCTGTGTGAATTGCCATTATCCTTCCAAAGGAAAAAAACAAAACAAAACAAACCTCTTTAGAAGATACTCATCTCCAGTATAAAAGCTATTGATATTTGAAAATGTTTTATGCCAATAAATGAAATGTGAGGACCAAAAAAGGACTTAAATATTTCAAGGGAAAGTTGATATTTTGTTCAAAACAGGGACAAAGTTTCCCAGTTTCTACAAGGACATAATATGTCTTTAATTAAGTTTCATGTTTAAGAAAAGGTTAAAATAAGGTGAATGTTAACTTTAATCTTGGATAAAATTCTTCTCTGATCAAGTGTCGATTTAATGACATTTCTGGTGTCTTAACATCAATATCCAAATTCAAACATAGATCTAACATAATAATCAAGGGCTTTTATTTTTATCTTTTTTTAAGATTTTATTCGTTTATTTGACAGACAGAGATCACAAGTAGGCAGAGAGGCAGGCAGAGAGAGAGAGGGGAAAGCAGGCTTCCCACTGAGCAGAGAGCCTGAGGAGGGGCTTGATCCCAGGACCCTGGAATCATGACCTGAGCTGAAAGCATAGGCTTTAACCCACTGAGCCACCCGAGCACCCCAATAATCAAGGGCTTTTAAATGAAGATTAGATTTTTATGTCTTTTTCTTAGATTGTTATATCTTAAAGACATTTATCACGACAATTTTATAAATATTTATATAATTATAATACTTTACCTGTTGTTCTATAAATTGTTTAAGGCAAAAGCTGGATCATCTCCATTTGTCTATGGTTTGGTGTCTTAACCTTTGTTTATGTTAAAAAAAATACAATGGATAAATAAATAAAATCTTAAAAGAGAGAGAGAGAGAGATTTTAAAAGGGGTGCCTGAGTGTCTCAGTGGATTAAGCCTCTGCCTTCGGCTCAGGTCATGATCTCAGGGTCCTGGGATGGAGCCCTGCATTGGGCTCTCTGCTCAGCAGGAAGCCTGCTTCCCCCCTCTCTCTGCCTGCCTCTCTGCCTGCTTATGATCTCTCTCTCTGTGTCAAATAAATAAATAAAATCTTTAAAAAAAAATTTTTTAAATGGAATTATCTGTGTAATCAAGGAGATTTGTAGTATAATCTGGAAGGGATCTGTTATTCCAATATACATCTAATACAAATCACTAATATGGGATACACAATCATGAAGTTTCTTAGCTTGTCTCTACTGCTCTACTCTATTTCTCCTTCCTTCATCCTCCTTCATCCACACACTGGCCCAGCTAAAAAATCACCTGCTGAAATAGATACACTGCACCAAAAATCTGAAGGACTCTTTTCTGGAGAATAATTTGCATAAGAATTCTGACTGTGACCTGTTCAGATCATCAGTAAGCATTTGGTTAAGCAAGTATTGCCTCATAAAAGATAATACTTCAGCAAGAGAAAAACAAAAAGGGGAAAAAAAGACAAGAAGAAAAAGAGAAAAATTCAAGAAAAAGTTTTGTTCAGTTACTAACTTATCACACTAGTCCACACTAGTGATTGACTCTACTGCCAATATTTTTCTAAGCAATCTTTTTAGCCTCCATACATAGCATAGCACATATCAAAAAGTAATGACAAATGCCACAAACAAATATTTTACAGAAACAGTTGCTAATAATTTCTTAATATCAATAATGGCATGCACTGATTTGTTTTTTGCTAAAATATGAGTTTCGTCTAGTATGAACATATTGTTACCTATGAGCAACCTGGAGATGGATACAAATTACAAATAAATAATTGAATGCATTCCAAAATAAAGTGTTTTAGCAAATACCTGCAGCTAAATCTATTTGTAAACTGTTAATTTTACTCAAGATAATAAAATATTTTATTATTGTTAATAACATATAACTATAAAAATACAGAAGTGTAGCATCTATAACAATTGAGATGCACAATTGATCAAGTAGATCAATTACTTTGTGCTGAAGATTGACATACAGAAGACTAAAAGTATGACTGTTAATTAAGCTAGTCAACGTGTAGAAAGATGGAGTCGATTGCATTAATCTTAAAGGAGGTTGAAAAACTGATGACCAGTAATGAACATTGTTGAATTTAAAGCTTTAGGAAGTCAGAATATGTTATAAGAATCTTCTCTTTTATTTAAAAGAACATGCTCCTTGTATATAAAGCAACAATCTTAATCCTCTTTTAGCTGTTGTGAACTGAGCTGAATTTTCAGGTTTCCTTTGTGTGCCAAATCAAATACAGGGGCAGAAAAAATGTTTTCCCAAGTATTCCCCAGTTTTACTAAATTTAGGGGACAGAAACACAAGTATTATCTATTTTACTCTTTTAAGGAAGAAAAGAGACTCATCTTTTGAAAAAGACACTCTTTTTCAAGGAAAACTGAACTTGTAGCAGCATTACACTCAGTTTCAATACAATCCTGCTGATCCGATTAAGAAGTGAAGTTACGCAGGTGCATTATGTAGTTCACTGTGAAAGGAAAAGCAACAGACTTGCTCAAAACATGTCTCCCCATGGCTGCACTGTCAGACAGGACCACTTTTTGGATGCTAAGAGAAAATGTGAATGAGAATTGCTATTTCCCAGAATTGTTAAATGAGTATCTAATAATGGGTATCAGATGTTCTTTCCATTTTCTTCCTAGTCTAACTCCATAAGATTCAATAAAAAAGAATCAGTAATTTTGACTACAAACATATCTGGCTTCCTGCTACCACCTACCTAAGTTAATTCTGTTTGCACTTTATATATGTGTATAGAAGCACTGAGTGTTCCCTTCCCAATGGTGCATTATGCAAAAGATTTAAAAGTATGATTTAAATAAAATCGTCATTATGCCATAAAATAACTCCAATACTCTTTAAGTTGTTGCTGAATAAAGATATCTTTCCAATAAACAGAAAATGAGATCATATTAGCATAGCTTGCTAAAGAAACATTAATCATATTTATTTATTTATTTATTACTTATTGAGTACCTTCTATGCATCAGTCCGTGTCCTGGGTGATTGATATATAGCAATAAACAAAAAAAGAAAAATAAATTCTTATCTTCATTGCAGTCATATTCTAGTGGTAGAAAAGCAATAGTCAAGTACATAAGTGAGTATGTGTGTGGGGGTAGTAATTGGTTTTGTAAGGAAAACAACAAAGCACAAAAAAGTAAAGGGTGTAAGATGAAAGAGTGTCACTTTTAAATACAGTAATTAAGAAAGTCTGCTTTTAAAGTGGTATTTGATTAGACCAGAAAGAACTGAGAGAGATGTGCAAGCTGATTTTTATGGGAAGAGTATTCCAGGCATAGGGAGCTGCAAGCGCAAAAGCACACAGCCTGACATTGATTTCAGGAACAACAGTAGGTATAACTGCAGCAAATGGGTAAGGAGATGAGAGACGGGGATGAGTTCAGAGAGGTAACAGAGAAATACATTGTGTAGTACTTGGTAGAGTCTTAGAAGGATTTTAACGAGATGGAAAGTTCTGAGTGCAATGTGAAGCTATTGCTGGGTTTAAAGCAATCTTGGGGACAACTTTTCAGGCTGGGTCCTGTGGTGAGAGGGGATTGCTGGAGAACAAGCATGTAACCCAGCAGACCAACTGCAGTGCAGCAGACTTGAAGGAGAGAGATAGTTATGCCTTGAACAGGGTAAGTCAAATGATAAGTGGCCATAGTCTTAACATATATTGAAGACAAATTCAACAGGATTTGCTGTTGGACTGGAAGTTTGGAATGAGAAAAAGAAATGCATAAAGGGTGACTCCAACCCTTTTTGGTCTTATTACCTGAAAAGCCAAGATTGTATCTTTTGAGATAAAAACAGAGAAAATATTTTGAATGGAAATCTGGAGACTGATTAGTGATGCTTTAAGTTGACTTGCCTGTAGACATCTATAGAGTAAAACTGAAATATTCAGCTGCATATGCAAGACTAGAGATCATGGAGAGGTCCTAAGGTATATCAATTATCAATTCATAAATATATTTAATTCCTTGAGAATGGATGAAATCACAAAAAGAATGAGTGTAGAGAAAAAAATGGATAGTTTAGAGACCTGAGAGTTGGGGCAGTACAACTTTTAGTGGTTGAGAAGATAAGGAGAAATCGGGGGGGAAAAAACTTACAAGATTTGGTCCATGAAAAAGGAAAAAAATCACATTATATATCTATAAAATACATATGTTATATTTAATACATTATCATATATTATTAATATATATTTTAATCAGTATAGTTTTAGTTATTCTATATTAAATATAATATTTTATATTACATATATCAAGTATTATGTATATAATAGTATAATTTAATATATATTAAAATACACTATTTTATACTGGACATTATATATAAAAGAGACATAAAAACCAATCTGAAGTTGATGCTATTTCCTCTCCTTGAGAAGGCAGCTAGGGAAAGGCTATTGCCTCAGTTCAATCAGTCATCAATCTGGACCAACCTTGGACTGCAGTTTAGTTAGACTTAAACACCTCTCTTTTCTAATGTCTTCATGACAAGATATATTGTGTGTTTGCTGCAGGTTATCTCTCTAGGGAGACTTTGTCTCCTAAGTGCTGTCAGGCTAAAAGTGCTCAGCATGGCTGTCCAGTCCAACCCCCAGCCTTCCACATCATCTCAGCACTTAGAATTGTCCTATAAGGGAAACAGTCATGAACTTGGAGTTCCTTTAGATGCCAATCCAGTATATCAGCCCACATGGCCATCATAAATTTGGGTATTTTCTCTTCCCCAACTGAGTAATCTATCTAAATTAACCACCTTATGCCTAAATTAAGCCTAAACTTTACCCTGCAATAAACAACCTGAGCAACAGAAAAGGTCTGACAATCTTAATCTTATCTAAGAAGGGCTCTTTCCTCTCCGTTATTTTAGTTCATCTTGTCTTCTTCAATTCCGAAGTTTAAAAAAAAAAAAAAAAGAAAGAAAACACACACACAAAATTCTAGTTCATCTTTTGTTTTTTTCTAGTTGTTGCTTTGGGAGTGATTTGCTCTTGCTAGTTACTAAACCTTACTTGTAAGGTTATATACATTTTGATAGTATGGGTTTTCCCCACTATTTGAAAGTACTGCATTTCTGGAGAAACTTTTGAAAATCAAAATGGTGTTAAGCGAAGAAGCAATTAACCACTTCAAAAAAGCAAGAATCTTCTTTGATTTCTTTCAGTTAGTGAAAACAGGCACTAACATAGGTCTGTGATAAAAGCAAAGGGGCATAAAGAATACAGCAAACTTTCAGATAACAGGAGAAACCTGTACTTGAGCATTTGAAAAAGGCTAATGAGTGACAGGAACTCCAGCCTAAGTGGTAGGGCAGTATCTGGAGAGTACAATAGCACATAGAATACTGTTTTACTAATGAGCAAGGAGATTTGGAATGGGAAGAGAGGATTTTAGCAATTGCTAGTGGTGTGACTTCAATCAAGTTTAAAAGTTCTCCAAGCACAATGCTCTGAATAAAGACTCAATAAAGGAAGCTTTCTTTGGAAACAACCATTCTAACTCATTCTCAAGCCAATCTGTATATACTTGAGTCCACCTCTGGCTTTGGGAATGGACACATCACCCAAAAAGCTAATCAGAACATGTGTTCCCCTAGCCAATAACACCCTTAACTAGGGCAAAAGGCACATTCTAATGGAAATAGCCACATCTGGCTTCATGGGGCCCAGGTCTCAGCGAACAGAAACTTAAAAAGTGCTATCAGAAAACTAATAAATTGCCACTAATCAGAATCATATTTAACATCTATGCTAACCTGTAAGAGTCTTATCATTATTTTTAGTTTTACAACGTAAATAGTGTACTCCTCCATATCAAAAAGTTTAGGTCAAGAGTTATACTAAAAGATTTCCAAGATCTCTTTGCTGAATAAAATAACTCTTTTCACCATTTCTAGGATGAAAGACAGTATTTCTTTCAAGAGCAATTTCTTCAGTAATGTTGATTTTATGTTCTAAATATAGACATTTCATAGTTAAAGTTTGGAAATTGTAGATAAGACAGCAAATCCTATTTTTTATGTGCTTTTACAAAATTAGATCTGATTATACCTAACAGGTAAGAAAGCATAATGATCAAGAAGTTGGAGTCTGGAAAAAATTAAAAATAAAAAAGAACTTGGGGTCTAGTGCGGGACTGCCAAAGTTCAATGGACTTCCGCTCATTACAAGCTGTACAACACCAATGAGCTAATTATCTATGCCTTTGTTGTCTTTTCCATGAAAAGGAGACCTAATACTGCTTACTTACACAAATGTGTGTTAATACAAAGTCCTTAGAAAATTGGCACAAAATGAGCCCTAGATAAATATTAACCTTGATTGTGGGAGCCTGTATTTTGTTTTTGTTTTTAAATAAATAGCATTAGCTTCTCTGTCTTTTCTAGTTGTTATTTTGGTTTGACTGAAGGGAATACTAATCAAAACTATATTCTATACATAACACTTATTTTTAAATCTTATCATCTCTCCAAAGAAGCAAAATTCTTAAAAATAACTGTTTTCCTTGGTTCAGAAGAAAAATATTTTTTAAATATTTATTCAAGTAATGACATTTCGAGTATCATCTCTTCTTTATCCCCCCACCTTAAAATGCATAGTGAAGTACTAGTTGTGATAAGAATCTATAGACCCTAAAATTTATGGGAGATGGCATACGTAAATTAACTACTTATCAAGTCTGTAATTCCTTTAGAGTTATGGGACTACAAAGAAAACCTATAAACTTATATGAGGAAAGGCCAGGGGAGAAAAGGGGTTTAAGTACTAAGTATATATAATCTCAATTTTATAAACAAAATGAAAATGACACACAAGAATTGTAATAGATGGTACACCGATGTATATGGTTTTGACTTCTCCTTGCAAATTGCAATTAATACATATTTTCAAATAACTCAAACTCATGGTGGCTTTCATTTCCCCTGAGCTGATAGATGGCATCATATTACTTAAATCCATACATGTAGAAATATCCTCTGGCATTTCTTTAAACCAATTTTAGTGGTTAAAAGTAACTTAGAAATGAAAACCAGATAAGATATAAATCAGTGTAAGTTCTGCTGAACAAGAATAATGGGAATGGATATAGAATAGTTTGGGGCACCTGGCTGGCTCAGTCACTGGAACGTGAGATTCTTGATCTCATGGTTGTGAGTCTGAGACACACACTGTATATAGAGATTACTTTAAAAATTAATTAAAAATTTTAAAAAAAGAATAGTTCATTTCTCATATATAATTATTTAATATAATTTTTTAATCCATATAGTCAGTTTTATTTTTTAAAATATTTTCTCATGGAGCAGCTGGGTGGCTCAATCAGTTAAGCATCTACCTTCAGCTTAAGTCATAATCCCAGAGTCCTGGGATTCAGCCCCCGGTCCAGCTCCCTGCTCAGGGGGAAATCTGCTTCTCCCGCTCCCTCTGCTGCTCCCTCTGTTTGTCCTCTCTTCAACTCTCTTTCTCTCTCATTCTCTCAAATAATAAATTTTAAAAACTTAAAATATTTCCTCTTTTGGGACACCTAGGAAGCTCAGTCAGTTAAGGATCTGACTCTTGATTTCAGCTCAGGTCATGATCCCAGGGTTGTGAGATCAAGTCCTGCCATGGGCTCTGAGCTCAGGGCACAGTTTGATTGAGATTCTCTCTCTCCCTCTCCTTCTGCCTCTCCCCCTGCTTGCTCATGCTCTATAAATAAATAAATAAATAAATAAATAAATAAATTTTATATTTTTTCTCTTTTTTGGGATTCTGTGATTTAATGAATAATATTTACTAAAATTAGTCTATCTACTATGAAGGAACTAAACATTTCTACCAAGGCATGAAACTAAAATTCAGAATATAGCTTAAAAAATTAAGATAATTTAAAAAATGATAAGCCTTAATTGAGGAAGGTCATATTATTTGATTGAGGTGTCAAGTTCAAGATGGATTCACATGAAGTGGTCATATCAAACAGGGAGATAGTACCACCAGTTCATTTGGACCAGGATCAACTCCTGAGGGCATAACAGATGTTATAGGTAGATTACTCTCCTAATACTCTGTCCTTTTTGCTTTACCTGCTTTGTGAACTCCAAATTATTTTCAGATTTCAACTATGGTTATAATGTTTTTATGAATCTTTGCTTGACTGTCCCAGAAGTTAGGTATGCCAATATTTCTTCATGATCTCCTAGGACTCTGACCTTGCACTATCATCATGTTTTATTATATCTTATAATTATGTATTGCAATTTTTTAAACCAGATAAATCTTATCACCCTTGTGAACCACTAGAATACACTGAGATCATGTTTTATTCACTATGTATCAACATAAATTAGCATAGTTTAAAATACATAATATCCACTCAATACACATGTTCCTTGACTTAAATGAAGCTTTCCATTTCAATTGTTTTAAAATGCATAGTTCATGGTTTGTCTATAGAGATATATTTGTGTAAAAAACAGTCATCACTGTAGGTTTTTCACATCTCTGCAGGAATTTTTTCACTCCACTTGGTCCTATTTTTCGTGTTCACCATGTTCTTCCCAGGGTCCCCTTTAGAGTACCAGCATTAATTAATCTTTTTAATATTATTATTCCTTTCTAAAAGTTTTTCTAGACTTCCCCAATATCTTTCTTTTCTGCACCTTTGTCCAAAATGCCTCTCATAGAGCTAACTAATCAAAGACAGTGGCGTCGTACAGGTAAAGCAGTACATACTTCCAGTTATTTTGCTAGTACTTTAATGATTAATATTACCTTAAAATATCTGTTGCAGAAACTTTTTAAATGCTTAAGTTTTAAAACACATATAGGACTTTTAAGTAGTGCTTTAAACACATAACCTTAATTCTGCTCTATAAAAAACATCGAACTTACGTTGTCATTTTTCCAAGATAGTGACCACATGTTAGCATATGAAACAAATTTCTTTCCCCTTCAGTCTCACCCTTTCACTCATTCCATCTATCATCACACCTTTATATAATTCCAGAATTCAGTTCTATAAAAACATCTTAATTCATTAATATATACTATATATACTCAATATATACACCATATATATATATGACTTTATATATACTCTCTATATATACTCTATTATATAGACACCATTTTTTTTAGGCAGGAGACTCATTAGCCAAACATGCAAAGACTGACTGCACTATGTTTAAAATATTTAAACTTATGATTAAATATAATCATAGGTCCAGCCTGATTATATCCCCATGACTAATCTAAAATATTGAGTAGGAAATATGCAAGTGCATAATATTCTAAGTAGTATATTCTTCCTTGTCTCTTACTGAAGGGGATACTCCCATGTCAATATTAGCTTATCTGCCAACATTAACCTACAAAAACAAGATTTGATTGTTAACCAATCTATCTACCTCATTCCCAAATCTTTAAGAAGATTAAAAGTAGACTTCCCTGCTAATTTTATAGTCTAACACTCAGAGGAGGTTTTAAATATGTTCTATATTTCAATATTATTTTAAGGAGGAGAACACATTTTTCCCTTATTACCACATATAATAGATATTAAATATAAAATACATATTTTTCGCAAAATTGTGAGGATAGAGAAAACAAATAATTTATTACCTACTAGTTCTATATGCTTTGAAAATATCTCATAAATCTTCACAGTAACCATTTGATACATATTTCTTACTTCCTTTTTTCTCAAAAGAAGTAAGGTTCAAAAACACTGTATAATCTATCCAGATTGCATGAAAGGCCAGAATATAAACCTAGATCTAACTCTACAGTGCACTTTCCATTACATATGGCAAGCCATAATCAGAGAACTCTGCTATAAACAGCAATCCATTTTGGAGACTGAAGGACAAAGACAAAAACAACAAACTTACTGAATCAACAAAAATTAATCTTTTATGCATGTAATATGCATAATTGTTGCTGTTTTGCTCAGTAATTAAGATGTAAACAAGTAAACATTTCAGTATATAGCTGTAGTTGATATTAAAAAGTCAAAGTACTTCTGAATCAGGACAAAGGAAAAACTTAGAACAGAAAGTTGTTCTAATGGCTTACCTAACTAATCTGAATCCCCCTTAATCTTCTATTGAAAATGTTCCTCCTATTAAGTAGCACTTATGAAAACAGGATAGCTCACTAGGTAATGTGTGAACGATCTCAAAATCCTTTGTTTCAGAAAAATAGCTTGCTGCTAATAAAATACCACCCCTGTATTATCAAAATTCTAAAAATGAATGCCATAGATAGATCAACAAAAATGAATAAAAGATCATTTTAGGTGGAAATGGCAGGAGAAAAATGATATAGTAGTTAGAGTTGGAATTTATGAAAAACATAAGATAAAAAAGTTCAAGATAAAAAAGCAAATTGGGCTCTTTCCTGCAGACCAAAACATAAAAACATAAGTATTTTTAAGTTGACAATTAATAAACTCATTTGGATGGAACTGCTTTGCATAGTAGATAAATGATAGGCAAGAAGAGAAATGAAGGATGGGAACAGAACAAAAAAGGCCGTGAAATATGTAAATCCTGTACATATTTTCCAGAGTCCTTACATTCCTTGTAAAAGGACTCCAAGATGCTCTGTCCCTGGTATAACATACCTTTTACCAGTTATTGAAACCAACAGTAATCTAGATGCTGCTGAGAAGGAATTTGGGTAAATTGAATGAAGGTCTCAAAACAGCTGACCTTAAGATAGGTAATTACACTGGAAGAGCATTACTTAAACAGGTAAGCTCTTAAAAGAGAATGGGATCTTCTAGAAATCACAGATTTGAGCATAAGAAGGACTTGAGTCTAGGAAGACTCCCTGTTGTTGGCTTTGAAGACTGAGGGGGCGGCATGGCAAGGAATGTGGGCAGCCTCAGGGACTTGATTTAGCCCAAAACTGATATCTAGCAAGGAAATGGGCATCTCAGTCCAACACTGTGAAAAAATGAAGCCTGCCATATCCACATGATCTTAGAAAACTCTAAGCTCCAGATCAGAATACACCCTGCGACACCATAATTTCAGCCTTGTAAGACCTAAAGAAGAAATTCCAGTCATGCCATGGCTGGAATTCTGACCTATAAAACTGTGAGATAATAAATAGGTAGTGTTTGAGGCCTCTGGGTTTGTAATACTTTGCTACACAGCAATATAAAACTAATATAGCCCGATATAAAGCCTTTATCTTTCCTTTCTTCTTTTGTCTTATTACATAAGGTTATTATATGCATAATTGATATACAAAGAACTGCACATATTTCTGTGTACAGTTTGGTGAGTCTGGACATATGCAAACCTCCATAAAAACATCACCACAATCAAGAGAACAGACATAGCCTACACCTCCCAAAATGTCCTTGAGTCCCTTTGTTTTTTCCCTTCTTGGTTTTTGTTTTGTTTTGCTTGTTTTTTGGTTTCTGGTTTTGTTTTTGTTTCTTTGTTTGTCCAGAGATTCCACAACTTATGTAGCTGACCACATACCATCTGTCCTATTGACGTCCACAAATACTCTGCAGCTACCTGTTCTTTCAGGAGTTTGCTGATACCCAGGACAATAGGGATTATCCTGCCAAACCTCCTCCACTAACATCAGAGCTGCTGCACTGCCTTCAAGAAGGAGGTGATTCATTTAGTGTAATTCTTAACTTGCTATTTTGTTGTTGTTCCTTAGGCTAAAAACTCAGGGATGAGCCTATGAAGATGGAACCAAAGCTCAATCTGAGAGACCATATCTTCTTTGTCAACATTTTTGCTGATTCTTTCACTGGTTTTGAATAAAATATTGGCATCTGGATTCTCTTCTCTGTCAAGATGAGTCTTTTCCAGAAGGTTGCTCTTTATGTAAACATAAATCTGGGATGGTGATTCCCCTATAATTTCCATACCAAGACCCAACTGATTTCTAGTGTAATTATAATTTAGAGTTAAAATACACCTAGTTTAATCAACACGAAACACAACAAAACACCTGAGGGCATCATGATCCAATTGTGCCTTCCTCTTATCAAAAGTAGGTAGGTTTTCCTTCATCAAATCATAAAAGACAAATATGAGTCACATTAATTTGAAGATGAGAAAACTAGGGCCAAAAGGCTAAAGCAAACATTTGCTTAGGGTCTGACCAAGTACTAACAATTTTCTTTAAATACAATAAACCAATTAAGAAAATGATATTGCAAAATGTCAAAATCTAATGTTCTATAAATATTATAACCAGTGAGAACTTAATGCTTAGATTAAAAAAGATATTTCCTAACCATGAAAAAAAAATTAGAATAAGAGAACTTTAATGTTGATAAAATATGTCCTCAAGAGAAAGATTCTAAGATATTTTCCAAAGAAGTTATCACACAAATATCATTACACCAGGGGAAACATTATAACTCTGGGTCACACTTTGTATGTTTGCTCTCAATGCTTCTGAATTCAAGGCTATAAAAAAATTTAGCCTTTACACTACTAGACTTAAATTTTGGACATAGTATAGCACTGATATAAGAAAATGGTCATTTTATTAAACAATCTGCTTAACATTATTCAAAAAATGCTTCCTGTACAAACTTTGTATCCATGTAAGCTTACTAGAAGTAAATTAAAAGGCTATCCCCCCACCAACAAATGTGAAAACATGATCTATGTAATCTGTCAGTAGTGTATTGGAATCTAAACTTTGACATTTATTAGCTATCTAATAGTAGGCAAACTAGTTAAATTTCATGGACTTTAGTCTCCTGATCTCTAAAAAGAAGATGGATAATAGAGTAAAGATAGAGTAAAGATTTCACTTTATCGAAGTGAAATAATAATCAAGTTTTTATAGAATACCTGGAGCAAAGCAGATAATAAATGCCCACACAATCTAATCTACAAAAGCCATAAAGTATTTACTGTATTACAATGTCTATAAAACATGTTTTAAAAATATCTTTAGGTTGCCTGGGTGGCTCATGGCTCAGGGGGTTAAAGTGTCTGCCTTTAGCTCAGGTGATGATCTCAGGGTCCTGGGATCCAGCCCTGCATCAGGCTCTCTGCTCAGCAGGAGCCTACTCCCCCACCCCTGCCTACTTGTGATCTCTGTCAAATAGAAAAATTTTAAAGAATATTGTTGTCTTTAAAATTGTAATTTGTAGATGCTAAATTATGTATCTAATTTCGTTTTTTTTTAATTATATAAGCAAGTCTAGAAAGTATTATGATAATTATATTAAGGAAACTGAGACCAAGAAAGATTAAGTAACTTGCTCAGCCTCCCACAATATAATTAATAAGAAAGTCAGAGTAGGTCTTTTTCAATTCATTTATGTGTTCCTTTACCACCCTGTGCTGCCAGCCGCAGGAAACCCTGCCTGCCACTTCAACTCTGTGTCTCCACAAGCTCTCCATGTGACTTTATTCTAGATAAAGAAACTCCATTTCTGCTTTGCTCTTCAGGTACTCACAGTTCAGTTCTGGTTGTCTTTTTGTTTTAAATCTCTTATAGTGGAGACTTTCTCTAGCTATATATTTTACCATAGATTGTTTTCTGAAAAGTTTCCTGCAATTTGCCCTACTGTAAGCCAAATTTCAAAAAGACCCACAGACAGCAGGTAGAAGAGAGAACAAGCAGTCATGACAATCTGGCCTTAAGACAATGACTGGGTTTAAGAATGGTCACATGATATAATTCTGACCACTAAGTTGTTAGAGGAAATGGGCTTATAGGGCTTCTCAGAAATTGTCCTTGCTTTTAATAAATAACAACAACAAAAAATTCTATTCTTGGAGGAGGAGTCAAGATGGTGGAGAAGTAGCAGGCTGAGACTACATCAGGTAGCAGGAGATCAGCTAGAGAGCTTATCTAAAGATTGCAAACACCTACAAATCCAACAGGAGATCGAAGAGAAGAACAGCAATTCTAGAAACAGAAAATCAACCACTTTCTGAAAGGTAGGCCTGGCGGAGAAGTGAATCCAAAGCGACAGGAAGATAGACCACGGGGGAGGGGCCAGTTTCCAGGCAAGCGGTGGAGCAACGGAGCACAAAACCAGGACTTTTAAAAGTCTGTTCTGCTGAAGGACATCGCTCCAGAGGCTAAACCGGGGTGAAGCCCACACGGGGTCAGCATGGCCTCAGGTCCCGCAGGGTCACAGAAGGATTGGGGGTGTCTGAGTATCACAGAGCTTGCAGGTATTAGAACGGGGAAGCCGGCTACAGAGACAGAGCTGAGGAGTGAGCTCTCAGTTCAGGGTGACCTTGAATGGGTCGCAGGTTCAGTGAGCTCGGAGTGCGGCCAGAGGCCAGGGAGACGGGAGTAATTGGGCGCTATTCTCTGAGGGTGCACTAAGGAGTGGGACCCCGAGCTCTCGACTCTTCTGGGCCGGAGACTGGGAAGCCGCCATCTTCATTCCCGTCCTCCGGAACTCTACGGAAAGGGCTCAGGGAACAAAAGCTCCTGAAAGCAAACCCAAGCTGATTACTCAGCCTGGCCCCCGGTAAGGGCAGTGTAATTCCGCCTGGGGCAAAGACACTTGAGAATCACTACAACAGGCCCCTCCCCCAGAAGATCAACAAGAAATCCAGCCAGGACCAAGTTCACCTACCAAGGAGTGCAGGTTCAATACCAAGGAGAGCAGCGGAATTCCAAGGAGGAGAAAGCAAACCATGGAACTGATGGCTTTCTCCCTATGATTCTTTAGTCTAGCAGTTAATTTAGTTTATTTTCAATTTTTTTTCTTCTTCTGCTAAATTTTTTTAACTTTTACCCTTTTCTTTTTTAACGTTTTTTTAACTAGTTTATCTAATCTATATATATTTTTTATTTTTAATATTTTTTCTTTATTCATTTTCTTTTTTTGATTGTTTCTTTTTTATTTCTGAACCTCTTTCTATCCCCTTTCTTCCCCCCATGATTTGGGATCTCTTCTGATTTGGTTAAAGTGTATTTTCCTGTGGTTTTGCCACCCTTTTAGTATTTTACTTGCTCCTTCATATACTTTTATCTGGACAAAATGACAAGGTGGAAAAATTCACCAAAAAAAAAAAAAAAAAAAAAAAAAAAGAACAAGAGGCAGTACCGAAGGCTAGGGACCTAATCAATACAGACATTGGTAATATGTCAGATCTAGAGTTCAGAATGACGATTCTCAAGGTTCTAGCCAGGCTCGAAAAAGGCATGGAAGATATTAGAGAAATCCTCTCAGGAGATATAAAAGCCTTTCTAGAGAAATAAAAGAACTAAAATCTAACCAAGTTGAAATAAAAAAATCTAACCAAGTTGAAATTAATGAGGTGAAATAAAAAATGGAGGTTCTTACTGCTAGGATAAATGAGGCAGAAGAAAGAATTAGTGATATAGAAGACCAAATGACAAGGAATAAAGAAGCTGAACAAAAGAGGGACAAACAGCTACTGGACCACGAGGGGAGAATTCAAGAGATAAGTGACAGCATAAGATGAAACAACATTAGAATAATTGGGATTCCAGAAGAAGAAGAAAGAGAGAGGGGAGCAGAAGGTATATTGGAGAGAATTATTGGAGAGAATTTCCCTAATATGCAAAGGGAACAAGCATCAAAATCCAGGAGGTGCAGAGAACCCCCCTCAAAATCAACAAATATAGGTCCACACCCCATCACATAAAAATAACATTTACGAGTCTTAGTGACAAAGAGAAAATCCTGAAAGCAGCCCGGGAAAAGAAGTCTGTAACATACAATGGTAAAAATATTAGATTGGCAGCAGACTTATCCACAGAGACCTGGCAGGACAGAATGAACTGGCATGATATATTCAGAGCACTAAACGAGAAAAACATGCAGCCAAGAATACTATATCCAGCTAGGCTATCATTGAAAATAGAAGGAGAGATAAAAAGCTTGCAGGACAAACAAAAACTGAAAGAATTTGCAAACACCAAACCAGCTCTACAGGAAATATTGAAAGGGGTCCTCTAAGCAAAGAGAGACCCTAAAAGTAGTAGATCAGAAAGAAACAGAGACAATATACAATAACAGTCACCTTACAGGCAATACAATGGCACTAAATTCATATCTCTCAATAGTTATCCTGAATGTTAATGGGCTAAATGCCCCAATCAAAAGACACAGGGTATCAGAATGGATAAAAAAAACAAAACCCATCTATATGTTGCCTAAAAGAAACTCATTTTAGACCCAAAGACACCTCCAGATTTAACGTGAGGAGGTGGAAAACAATTTACCATGCTAATGGACATCAGAAGAAAGCTGGGGTGGCCATCCTTACATCAGATCAATTAGATTTTAAGCCAAAGACTATAATAAGAGATGAGGAAGGACACTATATCATACTCAAAGGATCTGTCCAACAAGAAGATCTAATAATTTTAAATATCTATGCCCCTAACATGGGAGCAGCCAACTATATAAACCATTTAATAACAAAATCAAAGAAACACATCAACAATAATACAATAATAGTAGGGGACTTTAACACTCCCCTCACTGAAATGGACAGATCATCCAAGCAGAAGATCAACAAGGAAATAAAGGCCTTAAATGACACATAGGACAGATGGACATCACAGATATATTCAGAACATTTCATCCCAAAGCAACAGAATACACATTCTTCTCTGGTGCACATGGAACATTCTCCAGAATAGATCACATCCTCGGTCCTAAATCAGGTCTCAACCGGTATCAAAAGATTGGGATCATTCCCTGCATATTGTCAGACCACAATGCTCTGAAAATGGAACTCAATCACAAGAGGAAATTTGGAAAGAACCCTAATACATGGAGACTAAACAGCATCCTTCTAAAGAATGAATGGGTCAACCAAGAAATTAAAAAAGAATTGAAAAAATTCACGGAAACAAATGATAATGAAAACACAATGGTTCAAAATCTGTGGGACACAGCAAAGGCAGTCCTGTGAGGAAAATATATAGTGGTACAAGCCTTTCTCAAGAAACAAGAAATGTCTCAAGTACACAACCTAACCCTACACGTAAAGGAGCTGGAGAAAGAACAAGAAAGAAACCCTAAGCCCAGCAGGAGAAGAGAAATCATAAAGATCAGAGCAGAAATCAATGAAATAGAAACCAAAAAAACAATAGAGCAAGTCAATGAAACTAGGAGCTGGTTCTTTGAAGGAATTAATAAGATTGATAAACCCCTGGCCAGACTTATCAAAAAGAAAAGAGAAAGGACCCAAATAAATAAAATCATGAATGAAAGAGGAGAGATCATGACTAACACCAAAGAAATACAAACAATTATAAGAACATACTATGAGCAACTCCACGCCAACAAATTTGACAATCTGGAAGAAATGGATGCATTCCTAGAGACATATACTACTACCACAACTGAACCAGGAAGAAATAGAAAACCTGAACAGACCCATAACCAGTAAGGAGATTGAAACAGTCATCAAAAATCTCCAAACAAACAAAAGCTCAGGGCCGGAGGGCTTCCCAGGGGAATTCTACCAAACATTTAAAGAAGAACTAATTCCTACTCTCCTGAAACTGTTCCAAAAGGTAGAAATGGAAGGAAAACTTCCAAACTCATTTTATGAGGCCAGCATCACCTTGATCCCAAAACCAGACAAGGATCCCATCAATAAAGAGAACTACAGACCAATATCCTTGATGAACATAGATGCGAAAATTCTCACCAAAATACTAACCAATAGAATTCAATAGTACATTAAAAGGATTATTCACCACGACCAAGTGGGATTTATTCCAGGGCTGCAAGGTTGGTTCAACATCCGCAAATCAATCAATGTGATACAACACATTAATAAAAGAAAGAACAAGAACCATATGATACTCTCCATAGATGCTGAAAAAGCATTTGACAAAGTACAGCATCCCTTCCTGATCAAAACTCTTCAAAGTGTAGGGATAGAGGGCACATACCTCAATATTATCAAAGCCATCTATGAAAAACCCACCGCAAATATCATTCTCAATAGAGAAAAACTGAAAGCTTTTCCACTAAGGTCAGGAACACGGCAGGGATGTCCATTATCACCACTGCTATTCAACATAGTACTAGAAGTCCTAGGCTCAGCAATCAGACAACAAAAGGAAATTAAAGGCATCCAAATTGGCAAAGAAGAAGTCAAACTATCACTCTTTGCAGATGATATGATACTCTATGTGGAAAACCCAAAAGACTCCACTCCAAAACTGCTAGAACTTGTACAGGAATTCAGTGAAGTGTCAGGACATAAAATCAATGTACAGAAATCAATTGCATTTCTCTACACCAACAACAAGACAGAAGAAAGAGAAATTAAGGAGTCAATCCCATTTACAATTGCACCCAAAACTATAAGATACCTAGGAATAAACCTAACCAAAGAGGCTAAGAATCTATACTCAGAAAACTATAAAGTACTCATGAAAGAAATTGAGGAAGACACAAAGAAATGGAAAAATGTTCCATGCTCCTGGATTGGAAGAAAAAATATTGTGAAAATGTCTATGCTACCTAAAGCAATCTACACATTTAATGCAATTCCTATCAAAACACCATCCATTTTTTTCACAGAAATGGAACAAATAATCCTAAAATTATATGGAACCAGAAAAGACCTCGAATAGCCAAAGGAATATTGAAAAAGAAAGCCAAAGTTGGTGGCATCACAATTTCAGACTTCAAGCTCTATTACAAAGCTGTCATCATCAAGACAGTATGGTACTGGCACAAAAACAGACACATAGATCAATGGAACAGAATAGAGAGCCCAGAAATAGACCCTCAACTCTATGGTCAACTCATCTTCGACAAAGCAGGAAAGAATGTCCAATGGAAAAAAGACAGCCTCTTCAACAAATGGTGTTGGGAAAATTGGGCAGCCACATGCAGAAAAATGAAATTGGACCATTTCCTTACACCACACATGAGAATAGACTCAAAATGGATGAAGGACCTCAATGTGAGAAAGGAATCCATCAAAATCCTTGAGGAGAACACAGGCAGCAACCTCTTCGACCTCAGTCACAGCAACATCTTCCTAGGAACATCACCAAAGGCAAGGGAAGTAAGGGCAAAAATGAACTATTGAGATTTCATCAAGATCGAAAGCTTTTGCACAGCAAAGGAAACAGTTAACAAAACCCAAAGACAACTGACAGAATGGGAGAACATATTTGCAAATGGCATATCAGATAAAGGGCTAGTGTCCAAAATCTATAAAGAACTTAGCAAACTCAACACCCAAAGAACAAATAATCCAATCAAGAAATGGGCCAGAAGACATGAACAGACCTTTCTGCAAAGAAGACATCCAGATGGCCAACAGACACATGAAAAAGTGCTCCACATCACTCGGCATCAGGGAAATACAAATCAAAACCACAATGAGATATCACCAGTCAGAATGGCTAAAATTAACAAGTCAGGAAATGACAGATGCTGGCGAGGATGCGGAGAAAGGGGAACCCTCCTACACTGTTGGTGGGAATGCAAGCTGGTGCAACCACTCTGGAAAACAGCATGGAGATTCCTCAAAATGTTGAAAATAGAACTACCCTCCTACCCAGCAATTGCACTACTGGGTATTTACCCTAAAGATACAAACGTAGTGATCCAAAGTGGCATGTGCACCCAAATGTTTATAGCAGCAATGTCTACAATAGCCAAACTATGGAAAGAACCTAGATGTCCATCAACAGATGAATGGATAAAGAAGAGGTGGTATATATACACAACGGAATACTATGCAGCCATCAAAAGAAATGAAATCTTGCCATTTGCGATGACGTGGATGGAACTAGATTGTATTATGCTTAGTGAAATAAGTCAATCGGAGAAAGACAAACCATAAGTGACCCTTAATCTCACAAAACAAACTGAGGGTTGCTGGGGGGAGGGGGTTGGGAGGGGGGGGTGGGGTATGGACATTGGGGAGGGTATGTGCTATGGTGAGCACTGTGAGGTGTGTAAACCTGGCGATTCACAGACCTGTACCCCTGGGGACAAAAATATATTATATGTTTATAAAAAAATAAAAAATTAAAAAAAAAACAACTTAACCCCAATAAATAAATATATAATTTTAAAAAATGCTATTCTCTTTTCCTGTCTGTATATTATTATTTAGATGTAACACCTGGATTTTCAACATCGCATAAATCGCCAGGATTACCAGGGGAGCAAAGTGGAAAGACTAATGCCACCACCACTAAGATGAATGAACTAAATCATGAAGCACTCTACATCTGGACTTTGTTAGGCAAAATAATAAATACCCTTATTGATCAAGTCAGTTTTAGTGCAGTTTTCAATAGCTGCAGTATACCCACGTTGAAGTGACACAGTTAAGATGAGCCTTTACTAGGACACTCTGATTCTTTGTCTGGTGTTTTTTAAAAGTTATAAGATGCTCTGCCTGGGGAGATATACGTACTTATGTTCATGTAAAAAACTGAGATTTTATGACTCCAAGGAAAACCCTTTTGACCAATTTAGGGAAGGATAGTATATATGAAACTAAAATGTAAATTCTTCTTAATCATCCACCCTGTAGCCAAAATGATAACACATAAACTAAGTTTCTTAAACTTATTTAAAATTATTTTCAGATACTCTAAGCCTATTGCTTACAACAATGTTTCTCACCCATGGCTGAACATTTTAGTAACTTGGAGAGATTTTTTAGAAATGACGATGCCTGAGTCCTCCACCTCCAGAGATTTTGACATACTAAATCTGTATATGGCCTGGGCATCATCATGATTAAATGTGAAGTCAAGGTTGAAAACCCCTGCCCTACAGATTAATTCAGTTTGTTTAGGGTGAGACCTGGACCATATGTCTCCAAGTGATTACAAATTAGCTAAGATTGAGAAACACTAGCTCATGAGACAAAGTACAAATTCCATACATGGGATAAAATACATTTTATTATCTCCCTCCAAATATTTTCAAACTGCCTTCCTAAGCAAGGACTCCTCTCTTGCTCTATGTTCTAGTCACTCTATCTTAATTAGAATTTTTATTCACTCATAAAACAGAAAAACTCAAAAACCAGTGGCTAAAATAGAATAAAAATGTATCTTTTTATACTATCCAAAAAAAAAAAAGTTTAAGGTACACATTGATGTTTCTTTTTTTTTCTTTTTTCTTTTTTTTCTTTATTTGACAGAGAGAGAGATCATAGGTAGGCAGAGAGGCAGGCAGAGAGAGAGAAGGAAGCAAGCTCCCTGCTGAGCAGAGAGCCCGATGCAGGACTCGATCCCAGGACCCTGAGATCATGACCTGAGCTGAAGGCAGAGGCTTAACCCACTGAGCCACCCAGGCACCCCCACATTGATGTTTCTAAGGTGTTATCAGAGTCCCATACAATATTTTATTTTACACCTCATTTGCTAGAACTTAATCATAGGGACACATCTAGCTACAAGGGAGACTGACCACATTGCTCTTACAAAGTCAGTATTCTAAAATATATGGGAAATGGAGAAGAGATATTGGTTGGTAACTAGCCTTTTTTGCCAAACTACATTAAGCTGTTATGAACATCATGCTTCTTTTGTCCCTATGTACCCTTATGCAACTGTCAAGCGATTCCTTGTCTTTCAAGTCCTAGTTCAACTATCAGATTGGCTGCAAGACTCGCTATCCCCCTTGTTCATGTAAAACTGCTTACTCCATCCACTTCTTTATATAGGCATGCATCATTTTACAGCATTTTATAGCTGGCAAATGTTTCCATTTTTTACAAATTAAAAGTTCATGGCAACCTTTTGTCAAGCAAGTCTATTAACATGATTTTTCTAACAGCATTAGCTCACTCTATGTGTCTGTGTTACATTGTGTTAATTTTCACAATATTCAAGCTTGTTCCTTATTATTATATTTGTTATGGTGATCTGTGATCAGTGATTACAATCCACTGAAAGCTCAGATGGTGGTTAGCATTTTTTAACAGTATTTTTAATTAAGGTATTCACATTGCTTTTTTTTTTTTTTCAAACTTAATGCTATTGTACACATAACAGTCTACGGGATAGTGTAAACATAGCTTTTATGTGTACTGGGAAACCAAAACCTCATTTCACTCACTATATTGTAACATTCACTTTATTGTGGCAGATTAGAACCAAACCTGCAATATTTCCAAGATATGCCTGTACAGATTGATATCCTACAATCTAAGATATTGTATGGCACTTACATGTTTACATCATCCTCTCTCTTTTCAGACCTATTAGCTCCTTGAGGGCAAAGAAAGTTTTATGATATGAATATTTCTAGCATCTAAAGATATTGTATAGAACCATGGTTAAAGTACAGACCCCCATAACTATCACTTGGGCTCAAGGCTGGCTGTACAACATATTCTGTAGATGTAGAAATTAGAGAAGTTGTATAATACCTCAGTACCTCCATTTCCCTGTCTGTAATTTTACATTTGGGTTAAATAAATAGCCCCATTTGATAATATTATTATGAGGGTGAAATGAATTAATAAACTTAAGGCACTTAAGATAGTTTCTGGTACGTGGTTAATGCTATAGAAGGAGGAGTTAAAATTGCGGATCCATCGCCTAGCTCAAAATAATGCTACATTTATTGAATGAATGAATCATCTATGTGTAGTGACTTAAAAACTTTAAATTATGAAGAGATTTATGTGAGAGGGACATAGAAGCATGAGGCATTATCTTTACAATACAGAAGCAGAAACTATTTTTGAAATGAAAATGCTAGCATCCAGTGTGATACTTTATATGAGGGAGGTCTCAAATCCATGGAACACATTATAAATGATACCATTCAGAGAAAGTATAGTTCATTGACAGTAACTGAGAGTAATAGGGGAAGAAGGGGTATAGTTTGAGCTGGAATTTAAAAGATGCACAAAGAAGATGCCAGAGAAAAAGGTGGGAGAGGTGATCTAGAAATGATAGTGTGGTCTGTTTTTGAAACAGTGTGAGTAGCTTGACTGGAACAGAGTTTTCAGTCTGAGATGTAGATTTAACAAAAAAAGATTTTTAAAAAAAAATTTATTTTTATTTATTTATTTGACAGAGAGAGAGAAAGAGAGCACAGGCAGAGTAGCAAGCAGAGAGAGAGGGAAAACAGGCTCCCACTGAGCAGGGATCCCAGGACCTTGGGATCATGACCTGAGCTGTAGGCAGTCACTTAACCAACTGAGCCACACAGGCTCCCCTAACAAAAAAAAAAAAAAAAAAAAAAGAAAAACAAACAAACAAACAAACAAAAACACTTATTGTTCCAGCCACAGTGCTAGCTGTTTTCCTGTTTTATAAGGAAAAATCTGGATAGATAGAGCAAGAATATAGAAATAAGGAGTCCTAAAGAAAACTATAAGAGTGTAGATTTAAGGTAGGTAAGGAATTTTGTGAAGAACCTAGTGTATAAAAAGATTATGATGTGGTGACATTCAGCAGCATTTGAAGAAAGAAATGGTCTAGAATCAAGAGGACAGCTAAGACATAATACCTTTAATAAAATGCACTAAAACACATAACACACCAGGTGCATTCATCCCAGGGCATTGGATTCCCTGTGTAGACAATTTCCTAAAATACAGCTGGGCTTAACAGTCTTTTCTAAGTACATGGTGGAATATCTGGATTGGGGGGCAGGGGAAGATAGCTACTTTAACAACACATTTATATCCATACTTTTAACTGACACAATGTTACATTATTTACTTTTAGATTATGAAGGGGGATCATGAAGCTGACAAACATCTCTCTCCCCATGTTGCCGAATATCTGAAGATTTATCTACATTGATTACCTCATTGGAATTGAATAAAGTGTGGGAGGAGTTCCTATTTGAGTGTCCTCAATATCAAAATATCTTTTGTTTAAACTCATGCTTTAATACTTTGTTTTAGTAACAGTCTTTATATGGAAGCACATCCTTTTTTGGAAGCATTTTCTTTGTATATTCCCCCAATTTCCCTGTAGTGGTTAAAAACATTCCAGCAACAGGAGATTGGATACAGTGATGCCAATAAGATGGGGAACAGAAAGCCCCAGACCCTCCTTTAACCCATGCACCAATTTTCTTAGTGTGAAATCCATAAACATCTTAAGAGTCTCTTTTACCCCAGGCAAGTAAAAACAAAAACAAAAACAAAAAAACAGCCAAATCTAAGCTGGTGGGGAAAAATTCTCCACCGCCCCCACCCCCCAGCCCAGTGTAGTGCCACATGATCAAGAGAAAACTCCCAGATCGTAGTTTCTCCCTGGGGAGGGAAAGAGAAGTCTGGACCATACAGCCAGTGCATTGGTTTTTTTCAGAAGAATTACTTAAGAGACTGGCTTCTGTCTTGCCTACCTCTGAGTTTAGATGGGAACCAATATACTCTAGATGTCTGAAGGCCCCTGACAAAAATACTAGGGGAAGATGCTGTTACTCCATAGGGCCCAGTGGTATAAGAGACAGAAGCCAATATAGCTCACTGACCTCCCCTCAGGAGAGACAATGAAGAATGGAGTGTATATATTCAATATTCTGGCTTTTCAGGGCACTCTTTAAAGAATCAGTCAGTGTCTAACCCAATTTTGGTCACTAAAGGAATCCACATACTCTATAAGCAAGCCTTTGAGAACAAAAAATATAGGGCAAGATGTTGCTGCTTCAGAGTACCCGTGGTATGACAGATGGACACCAGAGGGAGCAAGAGATTATGATCTCTTAAAAAAAGAAAGTGGCCAAATCCTTCTAAGTAATCTACAAATCCAAAGACACATCCATAGAAAATGGTTTGTGGGGTGCCTGGGTAGCTCAGCTGGTTAAGCACCTGTCTCTTGGTTTGGGCTCAGGTTATTGATCTCAGGGTTGTGAGATAGAACTGTGGGTCAGGCTCAGCACAGGGTCTGCTTGGGATTCTCTCTCTTCTTTCCCTCTGCCCCTCACGCCACCCACACTCACTCTCAAATAAATAAATAAATAAATAAACATCAATATGAAAGAAAGAAAGAAAGAAAGAGAGGAAGGAAGGGAGGGAGGGGAAGGGAAGGATAAGGAAGGGAAAGGAAGGAAAAGAAAGATTTGAAAGGTCCCTAGTATCTCCAGCTAGGATGATGGGTGAAGGTCTTCCCTTATTAAGTCTTTAAAGACTAGGAAAGGTGGCTGGGTTTTGTTTGTTTGTTTGTTTGTTTGTTTTCCAAATAAGTGGACACCAATACAAAGTTACAAGGAACACAAAGAAAAACAGAAATGTAATCAATCAGAGGAACAAAATAAATACTCGAGAAACAGACCCTAAAGAAAAGAAGATATATGAATTCCTAGACCAAAAGAAGATATGAATTAGTGGACAAAAATTTGAAAATGACAATCAAAAGGATGCTCAATGGGTTCAAGGAAGTGACACATGAACAAAATGAGAATGTCAATAAAGAGATGGAAAATATAAAAAAGAAAGAAATTTGGATCTGAAAAATGAAATAAATGAGCTGAAAAATTCAACAACTGACTTGAGAAAACAAAAGAATAAAAGGTCATTTGAAATTTTCCAGTCAGGAAAGCAAAAAGAAAAAAAAAAAGAATGAGTTAAAAAAAAGGATAGAAAAGCTAAAGGACTTTGTAGAATACTGCCAAAAGACCAATATACACAGTTTATGGGTGTCATTGAAGAAGAAGAAGAGGGAAAGGAAGGGAAAGAAAGTTTATTTGAAGAAATAGTGGCTGAAATTTTCCCAACTCCAGGGAAGGCAAAAGACATCCGATTCAAGAAACCCAATGATCCAAACTTTTGAATTTAAAGAGATTTATACTGCATAAACTACTTTTAATTTAGCACAAAAATTAAAAAAACAAAAAAGTTAATAATAATTAAAATGACAAAAATTTGTTAATGGATACATAATATAAAACAAAACAAACCATGACAATAATAACATAAAGTGTGGTGAAGGGAAGTAAAATTGTAGAGTTTTTGTATGTGATTAAACTTAAGTTGTTATCAGCTTAAAATAGACTGGATAGAAATAAAAAGGATCAAAAGAAACTAATATAAATAATTATACATCAACAAATTGATTTGTTAACGGATACCTGGAAGATACGGAAAAATTCTTAGAAACAAAAAAACCTAATGAGACTGAATCATGAAGAAATAGAAAATATAAACAGATCAATGACAAAGAAAAAGATTAAATAAGTAATCAAAAATTTCCCAACAAAAGAAAGTCCAGGACCAGGTGGTTGCACTGGTGAATACTACCAAACATTTAAGAATTAATGTTAATTCTTCTCAAACTCTTCAAAAATCTAAAGCAGAAGGAATATTTCCAAACTCATTTCATAAGGCTAGCCCTACACTGATACCAGAGCCAGATAAGGCCATTATAAGAAAGGAAAACCACAGACCAATAACCCTGATAAATATAGATGCAAAGACCTAAACAAAGTACTAGCAAACCAAATGCAGAGAGCATTAAAATGATTATACAAGGGGCACCTAGGTGCCTCAGTCTTTAATCGTCCACCTTTGGCTCAGGTCATGATCCCAGGGTCCTGGGATCAAGCCCCACACTGGGCTCTCTGCTCAGCGGGAAGTCTGCTTCTCCCTCTCCACTCCCCCTGCTTGTGTTCCCTCTCTTGCTTTGTCTCTCTCTGTCAAGGAAATAAAATAAAATCCTAAAATTAATTAATTAAAAAATGATTATACAAGACAACTGAGTCAGATTCATCCCTGGGAGGCAAAGATGGTTCAAAATACCCAAATCAATGAATGTGATATACCACATTAACACAATGAAAGCTAAAAATCACATGATCATCTCAATATAGATGCAAAAAATCATTTGAGAAAATAAAATGTTCCTTCATGGAATAAAAAAAAAAAAATCTCTCAACAAACAGTATAGAAGTCGTGTACCACAACATAATAAAGGCCATATATGACAAGCTTACAGTTTACATCATACTCAATAGTGAAAGAGAGCTTTTCCTCTAAGATCAGGAACAAAGTAAGGATGCTCTTACTTGGGGGAATCCTTAGTAACCACGCCCATAGTAACTGCCACTGGCTCTACCACCACGGCCATAACCACCCAAGTCATCAGGAGTACAACCATATCCTCCACTTAATTGTTACCCATTCCCATTCTTCCAACAGATCCATAACCTCCCTGATTATCCATTCCATCTCTGCCGTAGCCTCCCATTCCAGAACCTCCCATTCCAGAACAGCCCCCAGGAGTAGAATTCAAGAAGAGTTCAATGTACCAATGTTGCATGTTATTCTTATCTTTAGACATGGCAGCTACAGCATCTTCATGTGTCACAAATTCTACATCTGCCTCTCCTGTTGCTCCGCCATCAGCTCCAATATCAATATGCACTCTTATTAGATTTAGTCGTGAGAAGAAATTAGCAATGTCATTTTCAGTTGCACGAAAGGTAATCCTCTCATATGTACAAAATGACCACCATGAAAACCTGAACTTGCATCACCAGCTCCACCATAGCCATGCCCTCCCATACCTCTTCCATCTCTCATTCTGTCATCAAAGCCATCATTTCCGTAGCCATGATTATTATAGCCACCATAGTCATCAAAACCTCCATAACTTCCACACCCAGCTCCACAATAACCCTCTCTTCCTCCTATCGGTCTATCATATGATCCTGGTCACTCACCCAGCAATTTTCTTGGTGGATCATAAAATCCTTTGATTTTACTCCTGCCACTTCTGGAGGTCTCAATATATCTGTGCCCTATTCTTTCCTTGTGTTTCCCCAGAAAGTAAGGGCCCAAAGTAAGGGATTGTTCAATATGTAGTACTAGGAGCAATTAGGGAAGAAAAAGAAATAAAAAGCATTCAAATGAGAAATAAAAAAGTAAAACTGTCTCTATTTGTAAATGACATCATCTTATATAAAGAAAATACTAAAAAATCCACCAAAACACTGCCAGAACTAATGAACAGATTCAGTAAAATTGCAGCATACAAACTGGCATGCAAAAACTCATTTAAAAATTGATTCCAGGGGCACCTGGGTGGCTCAGTGGGTTAAGCCTCTGCCTTCGGCTCAGGTCATGATCTCAGGGTCCTGGGATCGAGCCCCGCATCGGGCTCTCTGCTCAGCAGTAAGCCTGCTTCCTCCTCTCTCTGCCTGCCTCTCTGCCTACTTGTGATCTCTCTCTCTCTCTGTCAAATAAATAAATAAAATAAAAAAAATTGATTCCATATATAATAGCATTAAAAAAAAAACTTCAGAATAAACCTAACTAAAGGGAGGAAAGACTCATCCACTAAAAACTATAATATATTGATGAAAGAAATTAAAGAAGACACAAATAAAAGATATCCCTTACTCACGAATTAGAAAAGTTAATATTGTTAAAATGTCCATACTACCCAAATAAATCTATATATTCAATCTATATATTATATCAAACCTCAATGGCATATTTTACAGTAATAGAAAAAATAGTCCTAAAATTCACATGGAACCAGAAAGTATCACAAATAGCCAAAACAATATTGCAAAAGAACAAAGCTGGAGAATCTCACTTCCTGGTTTTAAAATATATATCAAAGCTTCCGTGACTAAAACATAATGATAATGGCATAAAAAATAGACAAATAAACTAATGGAATGGAATAGAAAGCCTAAAATGAATTCAGGTATGCAGAGTCAATTGATCTTCAACAAGGGTGACAAGAATACATAATGGGAAAAAGATAATCTCTGCAACTAATGCTGTTAGGAAAACTGGACATCCACATAAAAAAGAATGAAACTGTATTCTTATCTTACACCATAAAAAATGAATTAAAAGACTTAACTGTAAGTCTGAAACTGTGAAACTTATGTTAGAAAACACAGGGAAAAGGCTTCCTGACATTGGTCTTGGCAATAATTTCTTGGGTATGACATCAAACACAGAGGGAATAAAAAGAAAATAGACAAGTGGGACTGCATCAAACTACTTCTGCACAGCAAAGGAAATAATCAACACAATGAAAAGACAACATTATAAAAACAAACAAAGATAAAAGTATTGGCAAAGGGTGTGGAGAAACTGGAAACTCTGTACATTGTTAGTAATGTAAAATGGTACAGTCAATATGGAAGACACTATGGAAGTTCTTCAAAAAATTAAAACTAGGGACGCCTGGGTGGCTCAGTTGGTTAAGCAGCTGCCTTCGGCTCAGGTCATGATCCCAGCGTCCTGGGATCGAGTCCCACATCGGGCTCCTTGCTCAGCAGGGAGCCTGCTTCTCCCTCTGCCTCTGCCTGCCACTCTGTCTGCCTGTGCTCGCTCTCTCTCCCTCTCTCTCTCTGACAAATAAATAAATAAAATCTTAAAAAAAATTAAAACTAAGCTACTATATGATCCAGCAACCTCATTTCTAAATATATATCCAAAAGAACTGAAATCAGAATCTAAAAGAGATATTTGCATCTCCATGTTAATTGCATTATTCATAACAGCTATGAAGTGGAAACAACAATGTCCATCAACAGAGCAATGGATAAAGAAAATGTGTTATATGCATGCAGTGGACTATTATTCAGCCACAAAAAAGGAAATCCTGTCACATACTACAAAAAAGATTAATCCGGAGGATTCTATGCTAAGAAAGTAAGTCAGTCACTGAAAGACAAATATTACATGATTCTACTTATCTAAACTAGTCAAACTCAAGGCAGCAGAAAATAGAATGGAGGTTTCTAGGAGCTATGGGAAAAGGAAAATAAGAAGCTGCCATTAACTAAGTATAAATTTTCAATCATACAAGATAAAAAAAGTTCTAGACATCTGTACAACACTGTAATTATAATTAATAATACTTTACTATTCACTTAAAGATTTATTAGGGTATATTTCATATTATGAGTTTTCTACCACAACAAAAAAAGAGAGAAAATGCTTGAGTGAAAACTAAAACCTTGAGGAAGTTTCTAAGTGCAATTTTCTATATCTCGAAAGTGAAATAGTTAATTCAGCACCTTATAGATAATGTCAGTTATCCAGGTTCTTAGGGTTTTGTTTTGTTTTGGTACTGCAATCCTGAACATATTGGTTTGGAATCTAGGTTGTTTCTTTAAGATCGCAGGACAGCATGACATTTTCATGTATTAAATCCAGTTGTGGCATCTGGCTTAGAAAAGTCTCTCATAGGCCTTTCTTGTGTGAAAAGAAATCATTTTCCAGAGTGCATGCCTCAGATTTCCAAAGTCTTATTTGCCAGTAGAGGACTATATGCCACATGCTTTTGCCCTAGCTTCAAGGCTGCCTTGGAAAGTGAGTACCTGGCAATTTCAGACTCTCTGCAGATAGACAGTATCTTCCAGTCAGTAAAACAAAATAAAATAATTAAAATTAAATAATTAATTGATTTCAAAAAGAAAAGGGAAAAGAAATGGGAGATTGGGAATCATGATTGGGTGGAGTTGGCAACCAATTCTACTACATACTTCTTACCCTGTGCCATCTTCCACAAAGCAAGATTAAATATTTATAATCTACCAATTATTCTATGGGTTAAGCCTTCAAATTTACTTATACTAAAAATGTAAAAATAAAATGTGTTTTGCATATTTCTTATTAGAACATCTGATCTCTAAAGCTGTTACTGCAGAAAGTAGCAGGGAAAATGAAACAAAATGTAAGATTCTGTCAACCCTGTTAAATTTAGCCTAAAGAAATAAACTTTGCTTTTACGTGATTTCTGCTTGCTAACCTCAAGCACTTTATCAGTATTTCAATTTTCCACCCATGCTTCATCATTTCTAAGCATTCCTTAGTATATACATTGTAGAAAGAATTACAAAGATGGCTTTAGTTGGAAGGAAATGAATCTTGTGGTTCTGGGATTCTCATCTACATGGGCCCCTGGCAAGGATTTACAATTTTGGATTCTTTTTCTTAAAGAATACCTCCAAAATTATATAAGCATTAGGATCTCTCTCTCTCTCTCTCTCTCTCTCTCTCAAATATATAAATAATGTTAAAAAAGCAATAACTTTGAAACTTTTTCAAACTGGTGACAATAAATGATAAACCAGAATAAATGTGTGTATATGTGTGTGTGTAAACCAATTTGAAACAATGGTTTTATAAGCAATCTTGCCAATCTTGCCTTTACAATGTGCATAACATTATTTTTTAATCTAGTCTCTTCCATTTTTTTTAAATGCTGATTATGACCAGAAAATTGACTTTAAGATTTACTAATGGGTCTCTCCTATGATTTGAAAACCATATCATCCTACTACCAAAGATCAACAAGTTGCATAATTTAGCTGTCATTAGAATACACTATCATACAATAGACCACCAGATCTAGGCTTTGATATACTACTATACAAGGATCAGACAAGTTTTCAAAAAATCATTTTTACAAAATCCTTAACAGATATGATGTTGCTAAAAGAGAAAAAAAATAAAAGTATTGAGATTCAAAATATCTTTATCCCAAATCAGAGGTCAACAAACTTTTTCTTAAAGGTCCAGCTAGTAAATATATTAGACTTTATAAGCCATTCCTCCATTACAACTCCCAACTCTGTCCTTGTAGCATGAATGCAGCCATAGATTATATAAACAAATGATTGTTGCTGTGTTCTAACAAAACTTCATTTAACAAAACAAAATAATTTGTCAGTCCTTGTTCTCAACAGAAGTGCCTTATTTGTTTCTCTCATGATAACATACTTTGTGATTATTTATTTATTTGTGGATTTGCCTGTTTTTCATATGCTCTCCCCACTAAACTCCAAACCACGAGAGTACAGGCCTCCTTCGCTTTTTATCTTTGCATCCCCAGTGCCCAGCCAATAATAAAGACTCAAATATTTACTATATCTCTTGTCAACTTCCAAAAAGGCTAGCAGAATGCTGATTAAGTAGAGCTAGGATTATTTAATTTATGTAATAAAGGACAACACCACATAGACAGAGTCTTAGCAGTCCTTCCCATAGACATAAAGAGAGGATATTTATTTACAAGTTTTAATATTAAAAATAAAGCCATTATGAACCTCAATGTACAGGTTTTTGTATGAACAGAGGTTTTCATTTCTCAGGGAAATGTCCAACAGTGCCATCTGGGTTGTACGGTTAATTTTATAAGGAACTTGTAAAATATTTTTAATAATGACTATGTCATTCTACAATTCCATCAGCCCGCTTACAGGAAACTTAGTCTCTTCACACACTCTCCAGTGGTTGGTATTTTCATTATATTTTAACATTTCTAGTGGATGTATAGTAACATCTCATCATGGTTTAATTTGCATGTACCTAATGGCTAATGAGGCTGAACATCTTTTCATGGATCTTATAAAGTGCAGAATTGGTTAAGACTGAACAGATTATGACAGAATTTATAGCTTTGGATTGATGGACCCAACAAAGCCTGAGTCTTGAAGCAGAATATTGATACGGAAATATTTCAGTTAGTTCACAGTCTTGAATTTCATAAACCCATTACAAAAAAGACAAGAAGGATGTTTCTTCTCAAACACTGGATCAGAAAAGTATGTTCAGTGTAGATAGAGAAGAGAATATTGTTAATATTTCTAATTAATTGAACGAATATTTGAATGTCACTAATTATTTTTAATTTAACTTATTTTTTCTTACATAGCAGCATATATATAATTAGTAGTCTAAATTAAATTAAATTCAACCATTTGGAAATTAAAGTAGTAAATAATGAAGATACACCCTATACATGGTCCCTCAGAGGCAAATAGAACACCATAAAAACCATTACTTTTCTTAATTTTTTAGTTTAGTTTGCTCTTATAAATAATGGGGCAAAGTTCAAGCTTCCCAAAGATAAATATGATGATGATCAAATGAGATACTATAAAAGATAACTTCTGTACATGAGTATATATAACTATATAAACTATGTTATATATACAAAAGTATATTATGTATAATATATGCTATATACTTTATCATATATATGTATTATAATACCTATATAAAATATATGTTATCAGTAGTTTTTAGAAAGACTCCTTTTTTGGTACAGCGTAGCAGTCAACAAATATTACTAGAGTTGAACTGACAGGTTTAAAACACAGTTTCACTACTTACCAGGTCTTAATCAAATGTCTTCATCTAACTAAGCATCAGATACTTTGCTGCAAATAATAAGAACACTTCACTCAGAAAGGTTGTTCCAAAGAATCATAAGTTAGAACTTATTAAGTGCTTCAAACAATGCTTGGCATTGTAACATAATAAAGCTTAGTCATTATTAAATTACTAGCTCCTATGTTATACACCGAATCTTTCTGTGGACAATGAACTCTGCAGCAGCAGGGATCAAGACATCCAACTTTGAAATCTGTTGGGGTCTAGCTCAATGACTCAATCACATGGGATGTCCAACAGATGTTTGTTAGCAAATTAATACTATAATGAATCAATACTATAAGCTTAAGAAAGGACATCAAGTTTTATTTTTTATTAGTATTTTTGTTTGTACTATGAATAATGTATAGCATATAATTCTGAAGAATTCAACCTTATCTTCTTTGTTAGTTGCTTTAGGAAGAAGTTTCTTTCATTTTACACTGATATTTTCCACCATTCACTTAAATAAATTAAATTAAATTAGTAAATAAATAAGTAAATTGATTTAATTAATCAATTAATTAATTAAGGCTTTTAATATGGTAACTATTTGCTCTGTGGACCTGTAGTAGAGAGAGAAAACAAAAATTTTTTTTTTCTAAATAAAGCTTTGGGTATTTCATGGTCCCAAATTTAGAGCTGAGATCAAAAATCTTGAAAACTACTTCAGTGTAAATATATAGCTTTTAGACAGACTCAAGTAGTAATATTAGCTCTATCATTTTTTTATTCCACTAAATTCAAATGTATTTCCAATCCTCAACTTGGTCTTAGTTTGTTTTATTTTTTTATGTACTCATGAAAATGGTATTTTACTAATTAGTTTTGGTGGTTTTTGTTTTGTTTTTGGATCTTTAGTTGTAAGTTAGTGTAACGGCAAACAGCAAAATGAGGTTTTTAATCAAGAATGGAATCTTTCTGGTATATACTATTGCAATTTCAAATTCCTAAGTGAGAACTCAAAAAAAAAAAAAAGAATAAAAGGGCAATCACAAAATTTAAGGGTTTATTTTCCTTTGCTTAACCTTCATTGAAACCACTCTCTCTTATTATCCATGAAGAGGGACAGATACCTCCATTTAACCTTTGATAAGCTTCCCTCAATAAAAGGCAGGGGCACACCATTCCTTCCCAGACAACTATTAAAATAATTTTGTTTTTCTGTAATACTTTGCCTTTATGATGAGCAAAAATGAACACAAACCTAAGTAATTTCAAACGATCCATGTCATTTTTAGTATTGCTGATTTAATACACTCTGCAGTTACTGACACATAATATAAAAATTATACCTTAAGCAGCATTAAGTCAGATAATTTTTCTTTCTGGGGATTGCAGCATGGAAAAAGACTGAGGATATCTGATATATACAATTATTTATTGTAGAAAATAAGAAAAGCAACATTACAAGCTCTGAAAATAATTTCGTATAGAATCAGTAAGCTGGATCTTACATAACCTCAGACAACTTAAAGGAAATTTACTAAAATGAAATTTCACCTGAATATAAATGGAAGGTACAACAAGACAAAAGGTCAAGGTGTTTGTGGATTTCTATCACACACATATAGACACAAAAGCAACTTCCAACCCCTACCAGAAAGTTTAAGTCAATTACTTAGTTATAAGATATTTTACTAAATCACTGACAAATTAGTTCAGAGCTACTAACAAATATCCTCTCTGTCTTGCCAGTTGGCCAGAGGGCCTGGCCTCTCACTTCACCTGCCTAGAAATCACTTCCATCTCTCTGCCAACTCAAATGCCATCAAATTTTTAGGATGCAAACAAAACTCACTTTCATTTTTTTGTTTTTATGGAAACATATTTGAATAATCCAGTCTGGAGGGATTTCTCTTTTTCTGTATTTAAAGGCTAAAACACACAATTTATCATTGGAATATTTTCACTTTTTAAAATTTCATTGTTCTTCAGTTGTTTCAGGTAAGGTAATCTTATCTCCTCATAGAAAAAGTAGGCTTATAGATGAGGATCATATATTTTTCTACTTTTAAATCAACCAGAGATAGAGATATACTAGTATATGCTCTACTGGTTCATCTCTAAGAGAGCATTTAGGCCATTTAGATAGCATTTAACACTCTGAAAGGAACAATTTCTTAATACGATTATGGGGAATTTAGAGATCATATCTGCTTTAAAAACCAGAGACTTGTATTCTTACTACTAGACATTAAAACAATGCCAAGTTTAAAGATTTCCTTTTTTTCTTCCTCTTTCCCTCATTCTCTCCTTTCTTTCTCCCCTGCCTTCCTTCTTTACTTCTTTGCATTTGCTCTTTACATCTTTCTTTCTTAGGATTGCACTGTTTTGCAATATTTCACTCCAACAATGACATATGTAACAAGGAAGCCAAGACTAATTTTATGATTATAAAGAGAATTCTGATGGTCAATCATGAAAATATTGAGTTGCTCTACAAGCAGTTTTTCCTTTTTGTTATCAACATTTCCTCACTCTTTTCCTCAGTCAAAAGAACATTATTCTAAGAAGAAAAATTGATAAATGTGAAGTTATCTCATGAGCTCATTCAAGAGTGTGACATGCTATTTTTCAAAATACTAACTTTATGTCAATCAATGAGCATTATTGAACATCCTGAGAGATGTCCTAGATGAATGAACAATGGCAATTACATTTTTAACATATTCTTTGGATCAAAGGATAGACATTAGCCAGTGTACATATTTGTGATATTCTAATTTTGGAAAAGAATAACTATTTTACAGTTGTACAGATGATATATTTCATACAACAGAACTGAATTAAACCATCAAAATCATTTCATTTATAATTTTAAAAAGTTAAACCAACAACTGTACCTGGAAATTTAATTAGAGAAGATTCCTTATCTTGTACATTATTGATAAAAAGTATATAAATGCAAAAATTTCCTTACTTAAGCTTTAACATATATTTGATCTTAATTTTTCTGTTGATCGTTATTGATTTATCCAAGTTTAGTTACTATTTCACAATTAATTGCACTGTGTTAATTTGCATGAAAGTATACATAATATATTCAAAAATATGTTTTCTTTTTATTCAATATTGCTCACTTATAATACCAAAAATCAATGTATTTATTTAATGTAATAGAGTGCAATTTGAATTTATTTTCTGTTAACTGAAATGATTTGATTGAAAAGGAGTTCAGTGTAGTTTCACGAGACAATTTTCTAGCAATTCTAACAAATTAAGGAAAATGTTTCTTTTTGCTTGTTTTGACTACCAAAAAAACCAACCAAACAAACAAACAAAAACATGTTTAATTTTTCATTTGCTGGCTTTTACATTTAATGGCATATACTTCAGGTCAGGTAAATAATGTGAAAAGAAGAAATTATCACTGATAGAGAATAAGTTAATATATAAATAATATAAGCAGAATACTTATTATGTTTTGTCTCAGTAGATGCTTCATAGTTTATAAAGTACATTCACACATGATCTTTTTGATCTTCTAAGTATGACTGGACAAAAAAAAAAAAAATGAAGGGGAGATGGGGGAATGTGAGTTAAGAAGTTCAATGAATAGAATCTGCCTGTAGTGGTATGAAGAATAATGCCCCCTTCAAGGATATCCATGTCCTAAGCTGTGGAAGCTGAATTTGTTATATTATAGGGGAGCACCATTAAAGCTGAAGCTGGAATTAAAGTTGCTAATCAGGCAAATTTAAAATAAGAGAGATTTTCCAGAATTATCTGGTTGAACCTCAAAGAGTTATTTGAATGTAGAAGAAAGGAGGCAGAAGTAAAAGTCAAAATGATGTGATGCCATAAGGACCCAACCAGCCATTGTTGGCCCTAAAGACAGAAGAAAAGGGCCACAAACCAAAAAACTTAAGCTGCCTTTGAAACCCAGAAAAGACAAGAAAACAGAGTCCCATCTAAGACCTCCAGAAAGGAATGCAGCCCTACTGATATCTTGATTTTAGCCTAGTAAGTCCCATGTCAAACTTCTAACCAACAGAACTATAAGATAGTAAGTTTATATTGGGGACTCCTGGGTGCCTCAGTCCATTAAGCACCTGCCTTCCGCTCAGGCCATGATCCCAAGGTCATGCGATCTAGCACCACATCGGGCTCCTGGGTCAGCAGAGAGTCTGCTTCTCCCTCTGCCTGTACTCCTCCTGCTTGAGCTCTCAATCTCTCTCTCTGACAAATAAATAAATAAAATCTTTTTAAAAAAGCAAGTTTATATTGTTTAAGCCACTAAGTTTCTGGAAATTTGTTATGGCAGCAATAGGAAACTAATATATCAGCATCCCACTTGTATTGGCTGTAATCACATTTGTTCTCCAAAGTTAGAATCTTTGTGCCTAGCAAAAATAATTTTAAAATTATGTTCACTCCTTGATTTATTTGTGAATTTAGGGAGAATCTGAACTCTTATATTGTTAACCATTGGAATCTTTAATATTTTAGTTATTTGTCATTTAGGGAAGACATGGCTTTATTTTTGAAGCCATTCTCACAACTCAGTTGAAATTTTCTTTCCATTTAGAAACTTCTACATTTCTTAGTATAGTTTATATTCTATATTTTAATTGTTGTTACTGCCATAAGTGATGTTTTCTTCTATTATACTTTACCGGGTTTTAACTGGTGTTAATATTTGTGTATTCATTAGAATCAATAAAATATCTCATTTTTTGGTTTACTTTAAGTAATTTTTCAGTTGAATCTATTATAGCTTCATGTTATAATAATATCCTTAACTAATGAAATTTTTCCTTCCTCCTTTAAAGTATGTTTCTCATTTCTTTTATCTCTAATTGTATTCATTGGTACTTCCAGAACAAAGTTAAATGATGTTCAAGGTCATGAGCATCTTTTTTCCCTGACTTTACTGATACGGTTTCTAAAATTTCATCACTAAGTATAATAATCAATACTCATCTGATAATTTTAATTGCATGGTCAAAACAAAGCAAATATAGCTATATTCACTATGCAACTCTACCTAAGAATATTAGAACTATATTCTATAAACTATGTGAGATAGTGATCAGTTCATCTGATAAACATATTTTCTACCTATGTGCATGCCTATTCCTACTCTGCTTATTACACACTGTGAATAGCAGAGCAGTGGGTTCAGGTACTGTTATAGATTATGGTGTCTACTGATTATCCAGGTAGGTAAAAGGGAATGGAGCAGATACATAAACTCCAAAAGCTTCTCAATATAGAGGGAAAAAATAAAAATATGGAGAACTGAAGAAGAAAGTCTATCTACAAAGTAGAGAAAGAAGGCAGATCTCAAGATGGGAAAATAAATTTTTGAACAAGGAACTCCCATTGGGGGACCACTGTGCAAGTTTTGTTCACATATTCCTCCACATCACATATAGTTGCAAGCTCTGATAAAGAAGGATGATTTTAGGAACAAATTTTTAACAGTCAGGGTAGGATATTTTTTGAAGACATTTTTCCTTGAAAAATAATTATCTTAAAATAATCCCCAAATTTCACAAAAGACTACTATTACACATACAACACTCTCACACTAGTGAACTATGCTGGATGATTCAGCTTGAGAACAGAATAGGAAAGCGTGGCATTGTCTTAAGTCACCCTCCCACTCAGGTCAGAGCAGTGGGAACATCATCTTGAAGGAGGATGGATATACTGGAATTCTAGACTATGATGAGAAAGAAGCAATGGGGAAATGAGACAACCGCTCATAGGAATTACATTTGGCATAGGAATTACATTTACCCTTTTTTTTTTTTAACTTTCATTATATTTTATTTTACTTTCTTATTTTGGAGTCTAGATTCTTTTTTTTTTTTTAATTTATTTCTTTTCAGCATAACAGAGTTCATTGTTTATGCAACACACCCAGTGCTCCATGCAATACATGCCCTTCATAATACCCACCACCTGGCTCCCCTAACCTCCCACCTCCCACCTCTTCAAAACCCTGAGGTTGTTTTTCAGAGTCCATAGTCTCTCATGGTTCATCTCCCCCTCCAATTTCCCTCAACTCCCTTCTCCTCTCCATCTCCCCATGTCTTCTGTGTTATTTGATATGCTCCACAAATAAGTGAAACCATATGATAATTGACTCTTTCTGCTTGACTTATTTCACTCAGCATAATCTCTTCCAGTCCCGTCCATGTTGATACAAAAGTTGCATATTCATCCTTTCTGATGGAGGCATAATACATAGTGTATATGGACCACATCTTCCTTATCCATTCGTCCGTTGAAGGGCATCTTGGTTCTTTCCACAGTTTGGTGACCATGGCCGTTGCTGCTATACACATTGTATATATATGAGTTTTCCTTTCTTTAAAATTTTGGGAGATAGTTTCTTCTAAGAGACCAAATACACCCAAAATCAAGAGGTTGGCTCTGTTCTATTCACCAGTCTAATATATATGTATACACACACACACACACACAAACACACACACATATAGATATATAGATAGATAGACATTTTTTTAATTTTTAAAAATTTCTTTTTACTCCTTTTCATCTCCCCCCAATTTGCAGTCTCTTCTGATTTTGTTAGCATACATTTTTCTGAGGTCTTTGCCACCCTTTTAGTATTTTATTCTTTCATTAATATATTCCTATCTAAATAAAATGACAAGGCAGGAAACTCACCACAAAAAAAAAAAAAGGCAGTAACGAAGGCTAGGAACCAAAACAATACAGACATTGGTAATATAACAGATCTAGAGTTCAGAATGACGATTCTCAAGGTGCTAGCTGGTCTCGAAAAAGGTATAGAAAAATTAGAGAAACCCTGTCTGGAGAAATAAAAGCCCTTTCTGGAGAAATAAAAGAACTAAAATCTAACCAAGTTGAAATCAAAAAAGCTACTAGTGAGGTGCAATAAAAAATGGAGGGTCTTACTGCTAGGATAAATGAGGCAGAAGAGAGAATTAGTGATATAGAAGACCAAATGACAGAGAGTAAAGAAGCTGAGAATAAAGAAGAGAGACCAACTACTGGACCACGAGGGGAGAATTCGAGAGATAAGTGATACCATAAGATGAAACAATATTAGAATAATTGGGATTCCAGAAGAAGAAGAAAGAGAGAGGGGGGCAGAAGGTATATTAGAGAGGATTACTGTAGGCAATTTCCCTAATAAGGCAAATGGAACAAGCATCAAAATCAAGGAGGCAAAGAGAAGCCCCCTCAAAATCAATAAGAATAGGTCCACACCCCATCATCTAATAATAACATTTACAAGTCTTAGCAACAAAGAGAAAATCTTGAAAGCAGCCCGGGATAAGAAATCTGTAACATACAATGGTAAAAATATTAGATTGGCAGCAGACTTATCCACAGAGACCTGGTAGGCCAGAAAGAACTGGCATGATATATTCAGAGCACTAAAGGAGAAAAACATGCTGCCTAGAACACTATATCTGGCTAGGCTATCATTGAAAATAGAAGGAGAGATAAAAATCTTCCAGGACAAATAAAAACTAAAGGAATTTGTAAACACCATACCAGCTCTACAGGAAATATTGAAAGGGGTCCTCTAAGCAAAGAGAGAGCCAAAAAAAGGAACAGAGAGGAACAGAGACAATATGCAGTAATAGTCACCTTACAGGCAATACAATGGCACTAAATTCATATCTCTCAACAGTTACCCTGAATGTAAATGGGCCAAATGCCCCAATCAAAAGACACAGGGTATCAGAATGGATAAAAAAACAAAACCCATCAATATGCTGTCTACAAGAAACTTATTTTAGACCCAAAGACACCTCCAGATTTAAAGTGAGGGGGTGGAAAACAATTTACCATGCTAATGGACATCAAAAGAAAGCTGGGGTGGCAATCCTTATATCAGATCAACTAGATTTTAAGCCAAAGACTATAAGAGATGAGGAAGGACACTGTATCATACTCAAAGGGTCTGTCCAACAAGAAGATCTAACAATTTTAAATATCTATGCCCCTAACATGCGAGCCACCAACTATATAAACCAATTAATAACAAAATCAGAGAAACACATCGACAATGATATAATAATAGTAGGGGACTTTAACACCCCCCTCACTGAAATGGACAGATCATCCAAGCAAAAGATCAACAAGGAAATAAAGGGCTTCAGTGACACACTGGAACAGAAGGACATCACAGATATATTCAGAACATTCCATCCCAAAGCAACAGAATACACATTCTTCTCTAGTGCCCATGGAACATTCTCCAGAATAGATCACATCCTAGGTCATAAATCAGGTCTCAACCAGTACCCAAAGATTGCGCTCATTCCCTGCATATTTTCAGACCACGATGCTCTGAAGCTAGTACTCAATCACAAGAGGAAATTTGGAAAGAACCCAAATACATGGAGACTAAAGAGGATCATTCTAAAGAATGAATTGGTCAACCAGGAAATTAAAGAAGAATTGAAAAAATTAATGGAAACAAATGATAATAAAAACACAACAGTTCAAAATCTGTGGGACACAGCAAAGGTGGTCCTGAGAGGAAAGTATACAGTGATACAAGTCTTTCTTAAGAAATAAGAAAGAAAGTTCTCAAATATACACCCTAACCCTCTACCTGAAGGAGCTGGAGAAAGAACAGCAAAGAAAACCTAAACCCAGCAGGAAAAGAGAAATCATAAAGATCAGAGCAGAAATCAATGAAATAGAAACCAAAAAAACAACAGAACAAATCAATGAAAATAGGAGCTGGTTCTTTGAAGGAATTAATAAGATTGATAAACTCCTGGCCATACTTATCAAAAAGAAAAGAGAAAGGACCCAAATAAATGAAATCATGAAAGAAAGAGGAGAGATTACAACCAACACCAAAAAAATACAAACAAGTATAAGAACATATTATGAGCAACTATACACCAGCAAATTTGACAATCTGGAAGAATTGGATGCATTCCTAGAGACACATAAACTACCACAACTGAACCAGAAAGAAATAGAAAACCTGAACAGACCCATAACCAGTAAGGAGATTGAAACAGTCATCAAAAATCTCCCAACAAACAAGAGCCCAGGGCCAGACGGCTTCCCAGGGAAATTCTACCAAACATTTATTTTTTTTTATAGTTTTTTTGTTTGTTTTTAAAGATTTTATTTATTTATTTGACAGACAGAGATCACAAGTAGACAGAGAGGCAGGCAGAGAGAGAGAGAGGAGGAAGCAGGCTCCCTGCAGAGCAGAGAGCCCGATGCGGGGCTCGATCCCAGGACCCTGGGATCATGACCTGAGCTGAAGGCAGAGGCTTTAACCCACTGAGCCACCCAGGCGCCCCTCTACCAAACATTTAAAGAAGAATTAATTCCTCTTCTTCTGAAACTGTTTCAAAAAAATAGAAATGGAAGGAAAACCTCCAAACTCATTTTATGAGGCCAGCATTACCTTGATCCCAAAACCAGACAAGGATCCCATCAAAAAAGAGAATTACAGACCAATATCTTTGATGAACACAGATGCGAAAATTCTCACCAAAATACTAGCCAATAGGATCCAACAGTATATTGAAAGGATTATTCACCATGATCAAGTAGGATTTATCCCAGGGCTACAAGGTTGGTTCAACATCTGCAAATCAATAAGTGTGATACAATACATTAATAAAAGAAAGAACAAGAACTCTATGATACTCTCAATAGATGCTGAACAAGCATTTGACAAAGTACAGCATCCTTTCCTGATCAAAACTCTTCGAAGTATAGGGATAGAGGGTACATACCTCAATATTATCAAAGCCATCTATGAAAAAGCCACAGCGAATATCATTCTCAATGAAGAAAAACTGAGAGCTTTTCCGCTAAGGTCAGGAACACTGCAGGGATGTCCATTATCACCACTGCTATTCAACATAGTACTAGAAGTCCTAGCTTCAGCAATCAGATAACAAAAAGAAATTAAAGGCATCCAAATTGGCAAAGAAGAAGTCAAACTATCACTCTTTGCAGATGATATGATACTATATGTGGAAAACCCAAAAGACTCCACTACAAATCTGCTAGAACTTGTACAGGAATTCAGTAAAGTGTCAGGATATAAAATTAATGCACAGAAATCAGTTGCATTTCTTTACACCAACAATAAGACAGAAGAAAGAGAAATTAAGGAGTCAATCCCACTTACAATTGCACCCAAAACCATAAGATACCTAGGAATAAACCTAACCAAAGAGGCAAAGAATCTATACTCAGAAAACTATAAAGTACTCATGAAAGAAATTGAGGAAGACACAAAGAAATGGAAAAATGTTCCATGCTCCTGGATTGGAAGAACAAATATTATGAAAATGTCTATAATACCTAAAGCAATCTACACATTTAATGCAATCCCTATCAAAATCCCATCCATTTTTTTTTTCAAAGAAATGGAACAAATAATCCTAAAATTTATATGGAACCAGAAAAGACCTCGAATAGCCAGAGGAATATTGAAAAAGAAAGCCAAAGTTGATGGCATCACAATTCCAGACTTCAAGCTCTATTACAAAGCTGTCATCATCAAGACAGTATGGTACTGGCACAAAAACAGACACATAGATCAATGGAACAGAACAGATTGCCCGAAATAGACCCTCAACTCTATGGTCAACTCATCTTCATCAAAGCAGGAGAGAATGTCCAATGGAAAAAAGACAGTCTTTTCAACAAATGGTGTTGGGAAAATGGGCAGCCACATGCAGAAAAATGAAACTGGATCATTTACTTACACCACACATGAAAACAGACTCAAAATGAATGAAGGACCTCAATGTGAGAAAGGAATCCATCAAAATTCTTGAGGAGAACACAGGCAGCAACCTCTTCGACCTCAGCCGCAGCAAGTTCTTCCTAGGAACATCACCAAAGGCAAGGCAAGCAAGGGCAAAAGTGAGCTATTGTGACTTCATCAAGATCAAAAGCTTTTGCACAGCAAATAAAACAATCAACAAAACCCAAAGACAGCTGACAGAATGGGAGAAGATATTTGCAAACAACCTACTAGATAAAGGGCTAGTATCCAAAATCTATAAGAACTTATCAAACTTAACACCCAGAGAACAAATAATCCCATCAAGAAATGGGCAGAGAACATGAACAGACATTTCTGCAAAGAAGACATCCAGATGGCCAACAGACACATGAAAAAGTGCTCCACATCATTCAGCATCAGGGAAATACAAATCAAAATCACAATGAGATACCACCCCATACCAGTCAGAATGGCTAAAATTAACAAGTCAGGAAATGACAGATGCTGGCGAGGATGCAGAGAAAGGGAACCTTCCTACCCTGTTGGTGGGAATGCAAGCTGGTGCAGCCACTCTGGAAAACAGCATGGAGATTCCTCAAAAAGTTGAAAATAGAGCTACCCTCGACCCAGCAATTGTACTACTGGGTATTTACCCTAAAGATACAAATTTAGTGATCCAAAGGGGCATGTGCATCCAAATGTTTATAGCAGCAATGTCCACAATAGCCAAACTATGGAAAGAACCTAGATGTCCGTCAACAGATGCATGGATAAAGAAGAGGTGGTATATATATACAATGGAATACTATGCAGCCATCAAAGAAATTAAATCTTGCCATTTGCAACAACATGGATGGAACTAGAGGGTACTATTGCTTAGTTAAATAAGTCAATAGGAGAAAGACAACTATCATATGATCTCCCTGATATAAGTGGAGATGCAACGTGGGGGTTTGGGGGGTAGGAAAAGAATAAATGAAACAAGATGGGATCGGGAGGGAGACAAACCATAAGAGACTCTTAATCTCACAAAACAAATTGAGGGTTGCTGGGGGAAGGGGGGGAGGGTGAGGGTTGTGGGGTTATGGACATTGGGGAAGGTATGTGCTATGGTAAGTGCTGTGAAGTGTGTAAACCTTGTGATTCATAGACCTATACCTCTGGGGCTAATAATACACTATACGTTAATTAAAAATAAATAAATAAATAAATAAATATTAAAAAATCTCATAAAGCTATAAAATAGCATTATTACATTTTAAATAAAATGTATTTTTTCACTCTTCCTATTTTATTAAGATTCCTATAGTTAAATAAATGATTATTTTTAAAATTTAATTTAAAAAAATGACACAATGCAACAAGCAGACTCACTCTGGAAATCACTGTGCAGACTGTGTTAGGGAGTGTCCTTGGAATCGATGACTGCAGGACAAATGGGAAAGAAGCAGTGTTTTTCAGAAGAAACAATCTTAACAGTCAACCCATGACCATCTCTGGAACTAGTATGATGTATCAAAGTTATCCTATTTGGAGCCAAAAGAGCTAGACCTTTATATAGTACCTATATAAGTCATTTGATATAGGCTATATGAGAAGACTGTGACTTGGAAAGTGCAGATGCCTACAACCACCAACCCCTAGAAGAGCAGGGTATTGAAAACTACCTTCCAACAGAACCCTTAGCTGCCCTTCTCTCCTTCTTTCAATAGGAATCCAGGGTACATTACAGTCTCCACCAAAGTGCATTCCTTACACTGCTTGGACCCACTTCATATACAAGTTTGCAGCAGTTTTTCCAGGGTTCTGACATGCCTCTGTTCATGGGGAATATGAGAAGTAGATTTGTAAGACAAAGTATACCTCCCAGTGTGTTAGTGTTGCAACAGATACCTTTACCCTATTCTTTTTCAGTCCCTTTCCCCCTCAGCTTCTAGTATGTGCTATGCCAGTCATAGACTAGTCTCTGATGACATGACATAGGCCCTCATGCCCAGGGGTTCACCATGCCTTTCTCAGGCTGAGTTAATATATTTATCCATTTTCCATCAAAATTGGGCAAGAATGTACCAAAAGGCATTCAAAGGGGTTATCAGGGTACCAAATATATTCTCCACAACCACACTGTGTAACGGCAGTTCTATCTCCTGCTGATCCAGGTCAATTACCCCTGACAAATTGTTGGTTCTATTGTTGACTTTGGGTCTTTTGTGTGAAGTCCCAGGTGCTCAGATACTGAGCTGTCAGGCGTCAATGTGGTCAAAGGAACAATTAGCCAAATCGAAAATAACAATCAAGCCTTTATTCACTGGATGTGACAGTGTAAGCAAGGGAAAAAGTAGGTACTGGCTTACCAATGTTCCATTTTTTTCCCAACAGAAGGGCACCAGGTGAGAATCAAGTATATCAGTGCAGATGAGGAAACTATCTCACTGTCAAGGAATCCTGAACCAAACAGTCTTGCCGTCTTTTATAACCAGAGGTTACAAAAGAGAAGAGGGAGAAGGATTAGGTGTACAAAAGTGAAGAGTCAGAGTGGAGAAAAGTGTCTTGTAAAGATCTCTTAATAAGGAGGTGAAGGAAAAGTGTCTCCGTTGAGGTCCCTGATTAGGAGGACTCTGAATGGAGGTTATTAGTCTAGGTATATAGATATAGAAGGGTGGCCTGGGGGAAGGAGTGGAGTCCTTGAAAGTAACTCCCTTAAGGCATGGCTGTGGTTTAGGTATAGTGTGGGTAGGGCTTTCTCCCAAGAGGTGGGCCAAACACAACCTTTGTAATTGCCTATAACTGGGTCGGAAAGTCACACAGGATTTTAACCTGAAGCCACACTCTTAGAACTGCTGTTGTTTCATTTGACTGAAACCTTTCCTCCATTCAGACCTAGAGTTTCTGATCTTGCAGAACACAGATTTGCAGGGATAGGAAACAAATCTTCCTTAAGGCACCACTGGAAATTATGGTAAAGTTGGCCATTTATTTTATTTTATTTTATTTATTTATTTATTTAATTTTTTTTTTTTTTTATGGCCATTCCTTTTTCCATGTAAAGGTCAGATCCATGAATTCCTCCTATTAAGTACACAGCCCATATAAACCTCTATACTTCAAGATGTATACTGCATCCTGGAGGATGATGCCTGATCCTCTTAAAGTTGTTACATCTGAGTTGCCAGTTTAGCCTTGCCATCAGCCGATCATTCCAATCTTCTATCAGTCAACAGCTTCTAGGTCATCTGATAGAATGACCAGTTGATTCCATAGTCATGGCTCATTTCTACACATCCTTTTTAAATAAAATGGTTAAAAGTAAAATTTTATGGAACCCCATGTCATTGGATCAAATGCTCTGTAAGCTCCCTAATAGTAGTGCTAGTTGACACCTAGTATGTCTCTTTTCCTATCTGAATGAATGAAGTATGTCTCTTTTACCCTTCCAGGGTAGAATAGGACCAATGTTGCCAGCTTGCCAAAGTGGGAGCTTTTTATTTTCTTAAGGGTTTGTGCCACATTGGGGGCTTAGAATCACTATTACTGACTGGTCGGACACTCAGCAATGGCAATAGTTAGATGAGCTTTGTTAAGTCGGAGCCCATGGTATCGGGCCACTGAAACAGCATCCCTGCAACCATGGCCAAGTTCTATTTATTTCCACTGTGGCTGATAGAAACTCACTGGCATCAACAGGTGACTGAATCATCCTAACTGGTTGTATAATCTTAACGCCTATGGAGGATGGTCTCTGGAAGATGTTAATATGATACAAAGAACTTCATACATTCTGTCCACTTGCATATGTACATTTGCACACTTTTGATCTAAGACTGCTCTGTCCTTAATCTTGCAGTCTTTCTGCAGGTCTCTAAGTAGTAGGTCAGGCAATGAGCTGTATTCACAGGCCAATATATATATTCTAACTTATAACCACTTCTTTTTTTTTTCTTTTTTCTTTCTTCCTTCCTTCCTTCCTTCTTTCCTTCCTTCCTTCCTTCTTTTCTTTCTTTCTTTCTTTCTTTCTTTCTTTCTTTCTTTCTTTCTTTCTTTCTTCCTTTTTTTTCTTTCTTTCTCTTTCTTTCTTTCTTCTTCTTTTTTTTTTTTTTTAACTTAAAACCACTTCTAAACAAAGTAGATGACCACCTAGGTATATTGCCTCGGTAAAATTTCCTTTACAAATTATTCATAGCCACACATGAGTGAGTCTCCAGTGCAGCTGCTATCCATTTTTTGCCTTAAATTCACATTCTAAGCTGACCTATCCAGGAACCAAGCTCCTTCCTTAGTCCAAAGCTGAATTGTATAAAATTATACATATCATAGGTGTGAGTTGAGAGTGGGAGAATGAGTATAAGCTGTCAATGGCATGGGTTCTGGGCTACCAGTTCATGAAGCATGCTCATGTCCTCTTTCTGGCTCATGCTTAATTCCATTTATACCACTTCCAGCTGACACTGGATTATTTCTGAGCTTGACCAACTGGGGTGATGACTTGGTGGATCTTCCAGAATCCAGCTTATTATGGACAGCTAAAGACCCATATCACTGTTTCATAGCCAGACAGTCCATCTCTTTCTGAGCGCACTTATTAAAGTGGTTTTTAGTAGATGTAAAATTCTCTATGGCAGATGGAATTAGCTTAAATTAGAACCTCGGGAGATTATTTTGTGATTCTTTCATGGGAACTTGCCATAAACTTCACTAATACATCTAATCACCCAGAAATTTTCAGGTTGTTTGTCCCAAGTTGCAGGGCTACTTGCAAAGGAATGGAAGATGCTCTTAATTTGGATGGGATATCCTGGAAAACTTCTAGCCAGTGAACCCTAAAAAGTTTACTGATATAGTAAGTTTTTGAGATTTTACAGAGTTCATCTCTCACACTTAGAATATCCGTTGTCTTGCCAAAGCCTTCAATTTGTGAGCCACGTATTTACCTAGCACCTTTAATAAACTGTCATATGTTCAATGGACCTAGTTCTACCTGGTATCTGGATGGTCCAAATCTTTTGGGACTGTACTATTAATGGGCACAAGAGTTAACATAGACCTGAAAAAAAACTGTGAATATATACCAATGGCAACCATATGTGAATGCCATGTTTCTAAACTTTTTTCAATATGGATAGAAAACAGCACATTTGTTAAATCTATGACTGCTTCATGTGCTGATGCCATGTTACCTCAGCTCTAGCACAAATACCATGTCTGGCAATTGCAGTTGCAATGGAGGCTACTGCTAGGTGAGTTTGTGATAATGTACAATCATCTACAAGGATCAACCTGGTTTAGCAAAATATTGGTGAATATTGGTGAACTTAATGGAAATATAAAGAGGACCAAGACTTTAATCCTTAAAGGTGAGTTTTTCATAGATAGATTTGATGAATTCAGGAATGTTCCCTCTATCCCTATACTTTGAAGCGTTTTAATCAGGAACGGATGCTGGATTTTGTCAAATGCTTTTTCTGCATCAATTGAGAGGACCATGTGGTTCTTCTCTCTTCTCTTACTGATTTTTTCTATCACATTGATTGATTTGTGAATGTTGAACCATCCCTGTAGCCCAGGGATGAGTCCCACCTGGTCATGGTGGATAATCTTTTTAATGTGCTGTTGGATCCTGTTTGCTAGGATCTTGTTGAGAATCTTAGCATCCATATTCATCAGTGATATTGGTCTGAAATTCTCCTTTTTGGTAGGGTCTTTGCCTGGTTTGGGGATCAGGGTAATGCTGACTTCATAGAAAGAGTCTGGAAGTTTTCCTTCTGCTTCAATTTTTTGAAACAGCTTCAAGAGAATAGGTGTTATTTCTTCTTTGAAAGTTTGGTAGAATTCCCCAGGGAATCCGTCAGGTCCTGGGCTCTTGTTTTTTGGGAGGTTTTTGATCACTGCTTCAATCTCATTACTAGAGATCAGTCTATTTAGGTTGTCGATTTCTTCCTGGTTCAATTTTGGGAGTTTACAGTTTTCCAGGAATGCATCCATTTCATCTAGGTTGCTTAGCTTATTGGAATATAACTGTTGATAATAACTTCTGATGATTGTTTCTACTTTCTTGGTGTTAGTTGTGATCTCTCCCTTTTCATTCATAGTTTTATTAATTTGGGCTTTCTCTCTTTTCTTTTGGATTAGTGTGGCCAATGGTTTATCGATCTTATTGATTCTTTCAAAAAACCAGCTTCTAGTTTCATTGATACGTTCTACTGTATCTCTGGTTTCTACCTCACTACCCACAGCAAATATCATCCTCATTGGGAAAAAGCTTGCAGCCTTCCCATTGAGATCAGGAACACGACAAGGATGCCCACTCACCACTCTTGTTCAACATAGTATTAGAAGTCCTAGCAACAGCAATCAGACAACAAAGAGAAATAAAAGGTATCCAAATTGGCAATGAAGAAGTCAAACTCTCTCTCTTCACAGATGACATGATTCTTTATATGGAAAACCCAAAAGACTCCACCCCCAAACTGCTAGAACTCATACAGCAATTCAGTAACGTGGCAGGATACAAAGTCAATGTACAGAAATCAGTGGCTTTCTTATACACTAACAATGAAAATACAGAAAGGGAAATTAGAGAAATGATTCCATTTACTATAGCACCAAGAACCATAAGATACCTGGGAATCAATGTAACCAAAGAGGTAAAGGAACTGTACTCGAGGAACTACAGAACACTCATGAAAGAAATTGAAGAAGACACAAAAAGATGGAAGACCATTCCATGCTCTTGGATCGGAAGAATAAACATTGTTAAAATGTCTATATTGCCTAGAGCAATCTATACTTTTAATGCCATTCCGATAAAAATTCCACCGGTATTCTTCAAAGAGCTGGAGCAAATAATCCAAAAATTTGTATGGAACCAGAAGAGACCCTGAATTGCTAAGGAAATGTTGAAAAACAAAAATAAAACTGGGGGCATCACGTTACCTGATTTCAAGCTTTACTACAAAGCTGTGATCACCAAGACAGCATGGTACTGGCATAAAAACAGACACATAGACCAGTGGAACAGAGTAGAGAGCCCAGATATGGACCCTCAACTCTATGGTCAGTTAATCTTCGACAAAACAGGAAAAAATATACAGAGGAAAAAAGGCAGTCTCTTCAATAAATTGTGCTGGGAAAATTGGACAGCTATATGTAGAAGAATGAAACTCGACCATTCTCTTATACCGTACACAAAGATAAACTCAAAATGGATAAAAGACCTCAACATGAGACAGGAATCCATCAGAATCCTAGAGGAGAACATAGGCAGTAATCTCTTCAATATCAGCCACAGCAACTTCTTTCAAGATATGTCTCCAAAGGCAAAGGAAACAAAAGCCAAAATAAACTTTGGGGACTTCATCAAAATCAAAAGCTTCTGCACAGCAAAGGAAACAGTCAACAAAACAAAGAGGCAACCCACGGAATGGGAGAAGATATTTGGAAATGACAGTACAGACAACAGATTGATATCCAGGATCTATAAAGAACTCCTCAAACTCAACACACACAAAACAGATAATCATATCAAAAAATGGGCAGAAGATATGAACAGACAGTTCTCCAATGAAGACATACAAATGGCTATCAGACACATGAAAAAATGTTCACCATCGCTAGCCATCAGGGAGATTCAAATTAAAACCACATTGAGATAATCACCTTACACCAGTTAGAATGGCCAAAATTAGCAAGACAGGAAAAAACATGTGTTGGAGGGGATGTGGAGAAAGGGGAACCCTCTTACACTGTTGGTGGGAATGCAAGTTGGTGCGGCCACTTTGGAGAACAGTGTGGAGATTCCTCAAGAAATTAAAAATAGAACTTCCCTATGACCCTGCAATTGCACTACTGGGCATTTACCCCAAAGATACAGATGTAGTGAAAAGAAGGGCCATCTGTACCCCAATGTTTATAGCAGCAATGGCCATGGTTGCCAAACTGTGGAAAGAACCAAGATGCCCTTCAACGGACAAATGGATAAGGAAGATGTGGTCCATATACACTATGGAGTATTATGCCTCCATCAGAAAGGATGAATACCGAACTTTTGTAGCAACATGGACGGGACTGGAAGAGATTATGCTGAGTGAAATAAGTCAAGCAGAGAGAGTCAATTATCATATTGTTTCACTTATTTGTGGAGCATAACAAATAGCATGGAGGACATGGAGAGTTAGGAGAAGGGAGTTGGGGGAAATTGGAAGGGGAGTTGAACAATGAGAGACTACGGACTCTGAAAAACAATCTGAAGGGTCTGAAGAGGTGGGGGGGTGGGAGGTTGGGGGAACCAGGTGGTGGGTATTAGAGAGGGCACGGATTGCATGAAGCACTGGGTGTGGTGCAAAAACAAGGAATACTGTTATGCTGAAAAAAAAATTTAAAAAAAAATCCTTAAAGGTGGTACTAATTTTTTCATCCTCTCCAGGTTGTAACACTTTTGTTCCTGATGGGGGTTGCAGGGGCTTCTATTTGGTTTGTCCCACTATATAGTTCTTAGCTCATGCCTAGATCCCCACATGGGGGTTGCGCAAACAATCAAGTATACTATCCTAACTTTACATTAGTCCATTAGGATGGCTCTCTGAATTTAATATGAGCTGCATATTACCCAGTGTTCTACCCTTTTAACTAGCCTTCATATGGCACACTCAAAATAAATAAGAAAATAAATAGGACATAGTGATGTTTTAAATCTCTGAATACAAAAGTACATTAGTCCTCAAAATGTCTGAAAATTCTTTTTCCATTGTAAATTTAAACTGAGTAAATGACTGGGGAAAGACTGAGTCAATCTTTATCTGGTACATTGCCAATGTATTACAGAATTATTTTGTCAAAGGACCTAACAGTCCCTTTAACAAGTGGATCCTTAATCAAAATTGTCTGAAGTCCAGAAACTAGGAAAGAATTTTAAACATTTTTAATGACAGCTTCCTTAGCTTACAAATCATCCATTTTTTAAATTTCTTCTGAGGGTACAAGTTGAGTAACTCCATTCTTGGGTGCTCACTTCAGCCATCACTTTTTCTATCCTGCCAACTATTATTCCAATAGAGTTCACATCATTTCCTGAGATTCTCACAGAATCTTAAATCCTGCATCATGAATGAATATTCCCAAACCAGTAAACTCTCACTTATATAGTCTGATATCCCAGCCCTCCTGATTAAGCACCCCAGAATTTAAGTTCATCCATCATGTCATGATCTACTAATTCTCTGTATTAAAAATATTAGAAACTCTTGAAAAACTGAATATTTATAGCTTAAAATGGTTTTTTTGGTTTAATTTTTTAATTTTTTTTTAATTTTTAAAAAATTTTTAATAAACATATAATGTATTATTAGCCCCAGGTATAGCTTAAAATGTTTTAACTGAAATGACTTTACTGAAGTTTATTAATATCTGTAATAGCTTCAGATTCTTATGTTTATATATCCTAAATACTAATATTTTGAGTACTAGAAAGGGGAAAATACATTTATATCTTCTTTACATTTGAAGCAGTTAGAGCATAAAATTCTCCCTTTATCTTTTTATGGATGTGTTTAAGTTCATGCACATTCCCATAGCTGTTCTCACACCAGAGCAGAATGTTACCTGAATATTAGCAGCAGTGACTATAACTCAAATTTATCAAGGGAAAAACTACAGATAACTAAATATTATTTTATATAATAGGCTCAGTTACTTCTCTCCCATTTTACTGCCCCAAATGGACATTTTGGAATGAATGAGACATAATTGTGGTCTCCCCCACACACATCTATATACTGCTGGGTATATGGAAATTCTCCTAGAATGCTAAAGAACCTCTGAGCTATTGGCAACAACTCTACGTAGTGAAACTTGTGACAAGAGTTGTCTTGGACTACTTTCTCAAGAAAAAACCAAACAACCCTAGAAAAAGAAGATTGTGTCTTCCTTGCGGTCACAGAGCAGATCTGTTCACCATTCAGCATTATAAAGGTAATGGGTCCTCCTTTTTTTTTTTAAAGATTTTATTTATTTATTTGACAGACAGATCACAAGCAGGCAGAGAGGCAGGCGGGGGGGGGGGAAGCAGGCTCCCCACTGAGCGGAGAACCCGATGCGAGGCTCGATCCCAGGACCCTGGGACCATGACCTGAGCCGAAAGCAGAGGCTTTAACCCACTGAGCCACCCAGGCGCCCCTAATGGGTCCTTCTAAAGAGAAAATTTAGGCAGGTTTGCTAAAACTTCCTTGTGATTAGTTTCCTAATCTCAGGGTTCATCAGCTATGACAGGAACCCACTATGTGTGCACCATCTACCTAGGTCTGTTTCTGCATTGCTCCCAGGGGACGTCAGCAGTGTTTTCTATACTGACATAACAAATTATCACAAATATAGGAGCCTAAAACAAATGCAGTTACCTCACACTTTCTGTGGGTTAAGGATCTGGGCACAGCTTAACTTGATCCTTTGCTCAGAGTCTTTTAAGGCTGCAATCCAGGTGCCAGACAGGGTTCCCTGTCATCTGAGACCTGACAGAAGAATCTGTTTCCACTTTCATTCAGGTTACTCGTAGTTACTTGTGGCTATACAACTGAAGGCCCTAGGTTTTACTTGCTGTTGTCTAGGTGCTTCCCACAGTTCATAAAGGCCATCTGCAGTTCTTGACAAGTACGTTCTCTAACCTGGTCATTTGCTTCATCAAGCCTATAAACTGGATTAGTCTTCAGCTGCAATCTGCCAAAATAGAGTCTTATGTAAGGTACTGTAATTATAGGGGTGACAGGTCATCACCTTTGCCATTTAATGTAACCTAATCATAATGTAATAGGACATCTTATGGCATTTACTCTATTTTATCAGATAAAAGCAAGTCGTAGAACCCTCCCATACTCAAGCGCAGACTTACATGTAAGTCTGAACATCAGGAGATAGGAATCACTGTTCATGGGGGAAAGGGCCACCTTAGGTTCTATCCATTATAGGGTACATAGGGAACCAAGCAAAAGTTGAAACTCATGCTGCCTACTGGGTTGTGAGTAATAAAGTTATTTTTCTCTAACTCAGGAGCTATATTCTGGCAGCATCCATGAACCCAGAATAGGAAAATTTTTTAGCTAAAAGCATGGCAAGATCCCAGGTTCTTTACAGTTTGTTGTTGTTGTTTTCTTTTGTTTTGTTTTGTTTTAAGATTTATTTATTTATTTGAAAAAGAGAAAGAGGACAAGTGGGGGGAGGGGCAGAGGGAGAGAGAGATGGGAAGAAGACTTCCCACTGAGCATGCAGCCAGATGCAGGGCTAGATCCCAGAAACCTGAGATGATGACCTAAGCCTAAACCAAGAATCCTACTCTTAACTAACTGATCCAATCAGACACCACTTGCATTCTTGCAGTTCTAACATGATTTTTTTTCTAATCTTGTCCTGGATATTGATAGGCTCCTGACAGTTTAGAATAATATTATCTTGGCCCATTCCCTTCCTTAGTGGTGGAGGATTATCCAGAAAAAAAGTTTTGTTTTGTTTTGTCTTTTAAGATTTATTTATTTATTTGACAGATAGAGAGACAATATGTACATGCATGGGGAGGGGGCAGAGGGAGAGAATCTTCAAGCAGAGTCTCCACTGAGCACAGAGCCTGACATGGGGCTCAATCCCATGACTCATGAGATCACAATCTGAGCGAAAACCAAGAGTTGGACATTCAACTGAGCCATCCAGGCGCCCCCAGAGAAGAAGAGTTTTATATAACTACAGAGTATTTCCATTCCCATTACACAGACATTCAGAAACTCTATACTTATAAAGATGAGTACAGTTGGAAGGTGGTATGTGACATCCTAATCTTTACCTGTGTAAAAGTTCTTCAATCTATGGCTTTACTGCTTAAACCAATTCATCTGGAGTATAGTTACATTATCCGTTTACTTAATTTGAATCTTTTTAGACCCCTAAGTACAACCAAAATGACTGTAGAAAGGTAATATACCAGAACTCAGTCATGAAATTTATGGCCAGTGACCTGAATGGAATATAATCGCTCCTTTCTAAACTTGACAGATCCTCATATCATTTTTTTAAAAGTTTAACAATGTATAATGTCTTACTAGACCCAAAAAATACACCATCAGGGTGGTTTTGAAATGCAGATTGCTTTTAAAATTGTGCTAAAATGGCTTATTTTTCCACACACTACTTAGCAATATGAGTTCAAAGATCACCAGTTGAATAGCCCATAAAAGATCCATTATGTCGTTTTATACACATCTATCTGCCAAGCACTCAAGATCATAATAAGAAATTAAATAGTTCAAAGAAGATAAAGTTGTGAAAGTTAAGTGGCGAGACAATGCAATGCTCTACTGATAAAGAAGTTATTTCAACAGTTTATAAAGTGTTGACAGCTCTTTTCCAGCTTGGCTTGAGCACAGTCTTGTTATATTGCCAAAGCAATACATTGCGCACTTCAACTAGGTATATTGTGTATTGATAATTAGAGGGTCCTCCATTCCTCTCCTCTAAATTCTCCTTCTATAAGCATTCTAGACTTTGACAATGGTCGACACTCATTACCATTATACTGTAATAAAGCAGACAAATGCTTCCTTCCTCCTTCATGCTGTAGGAAACGTCTTGTGGGACCTGGGGAAAATTAGAAATGACTTCCTTTCAGATTACCCCCTTTACTTTTCTTCAATCTCTGAAACTCCTCAGCACAAACAGGCACTACATCTGTTTTTGAGGTGCTCCATTCCTTTTCACAGCCTCTTCAGCAATCAATTTTAGAATTCCCCCCCAAAAAAAGAAGAGCTTCTTCATTGTTTTATGAATTATGCAAAATTACTAGTTTTCAGGTCACCAGTTTCATTCCTACTACAAATCATCAGAGTCAGAATCCTAAACAGTTTTCCATCACACGTTTATCAGTGCTTCCCAAGATTTATAAATATTCCTGGTGAACTTGTCAGAAATACAGACTTTCAGCCTTATGCCCATAGTGGCTTGGACATTGTTTTGCATGTTTTCTGCATAATCCTAATGTATAATTTTATTAAAAACATTTTATTACCAAAGCAGTGGAATCTTGGTGCTCCCAGTGTGACCTTTGTGCTAACAAAGTGATACCATTGGAGGTGATGTTGGGAAAAGCTGGACACAATTAGTTCTTAGAAGCCAGTAGGAATCAGCTCCAGCAGACCACTGCACCTAAGCGATTCTACTTCCACTATACTGCTTGCATTCATATATTATTCACTGCTAGTATCTGAGTTTACTTGCTCCTTCTCCCTGGAATGCAGAACTTGTCTTTCTCTCTGATTATTTCCTACTAGGGATACTCATAATCCATCTGGGAAACTATTGTTCAAGTAGCAATCCCAGATGCTTCTATAGTTAAGGGTGAATATATTCTTTCATAGTACTCACCACATTTCATTGCAATTATCTGTTAAGATGTCTATCTTGATCCTAAATTGAGTCACCAGAAACTGCATTTCATTTATCTTGGTATCACCAGAGTGTAACAAAATGTAGAAACTACATGTTTATAAAACTTATAATTTACCATAACAAAATAATAATAATGTAACCAGCAATATCAATATTGATTTAGTATTAAGAAAAATGAAATGCCCCAAAGAGGAGATGAAATAGGAAAGTGATGAGTTGACCTATAGGTTGTTTTTTTTTTTTAGATTTTATTTATTTATTTGACAGACAGAGATCACAAGTAGACAAAGAGGCAGGCAGAGAGAGAGGAGGAAGCAGGCTCCCCGCTGAGCAGAGAGCCTGATGCAGGGCTGGATCCCAGGACTCTAGGATCATGACCTGAGCCAAAGGCAGAGGCTTTAACCCACTGAGCCACCCAGGCATCCCTGACCTATGGGTTTTAAAGGGATGGATAATTGTGGGGAGAAAAGAATTAAAAGAAATATAAGCAGCACCTTGCTCAGAAAAGTCATCTGGTGAATTTTTGAGGTGGAAAAATCACAGGTTGGCTTTATAAACAGTATGATTATATTTTATTTCTACTAATCACATTTATAATTATATCAGCCAAGAATAATGAGGGTAATCAAATTTAAAGCTTTAAGACATAAGCTTGAGATCAAGGAGAAGGTATTACCCCCTATGTAATTTTCTAAAAGCTACAGAAGCTAGTCAATACTAAAATCGAAATATAAAACTGAACAGAGTATAAGAAAAATACCATTATTGAATATGCCTTTAGAATAAATTCACTAGACTATTCATTTTTTAGTTTTTATTTCATATTAACTCAGAAACCTATATTTTCCTATAGGGTATAATATTGTAAATGTTTCCCATCTTTAAATTCAGACTTTAGGACAGAGAAACTAACTCAATGGGTATTTCTTTGATACCAGGCACACCTCTACAGATAACTTCATAAAGCGACAGCCGGAGTATTCCCCCATTGACAGGAGATATGAATTGGAGCTTTCCTGGCCATTCACAATGGGAAAACATGAACAAACTAAGAAATTAATCATATTTTAAACACACCTCAATTTTCAAAGGATACTAATCCACAGGAAGAATTGGGGGATAAGCTAGATGAAATGAGAACATAATTTTTGAGAATATAAATACATTTTACTTAATGTTTATGCTTTCTGCCTCTATTTTTGTGGTTTAAAATATGGGCAACTAGGTTCAGGGATAATAAAATGAGAGATCTGAAGTGAAACTTAGACATTCTCCTCAAATCTTTCATTGTACTGATGAAGAAGAAGAAGAAGAAGAAGAAGAATTTAAGGTGCAAAAAGAACATTTTTTCTTGGGAGTTGGGAGATTCACCACACTTTTATTAACAATACTCAGTGAGAAAGGAAAAAAAAGAAAAAAGCTTGAGATGCTACTTCTGTTTTCCTGTTTCTTAGTTTGTCCACTTTCCCTCTGTCTCTTCTTTTTCTTCTTAATGAGAACAGCTTTTTTTCCAAAATTAAAAATAAAATAAAATAAAATTAGAATGTCCTTCTACATGTTTGAAGGGAAATTAAGTCTGTGCTTAAATTTACTGACACTTTACAAACTGGGATTTGAAATTTGTTTTAAACCTTTTTTACTAACAGAACATATAACTGAGTTTTCTTCCCATCACTTTAGAATCATTTCGTTTCTGAGCAAGATGAATAGCATTTGTATGCTCACGTATTAAACTCTCTACCAAGTTCCGTAACTTGATCTGTCACAATCCTTACTGCCACAAATCTCTCACAGTCCAAAATGTTTTCCTCAACTGCAGATTCTTCAACTTCATTAGGGAGATTCCCCACAAATACTGATCTCTTGTCCTTAGATGAGGTCTCAGATGCAAGATTAAGATCATGAATCCAGATTCATGCACCAAGTTTATGGCATATCCAAGTGTAAAACCCATGTTTCTTTTGGGCCAATCTAATTTTCTACTTATTATCTTATATTGTCTTACTACTTATTGTCAGTTGGGAATTTAAAAAAATTTGTATCTTTCATTAATTAGTTTTATGACTTGGTCAAGTCACTTTATCTTTCTTGTTCACATCTGCAGAAGGAGGCAAATACCTTCCAGTGGCCATATTTTCTGTTTTTATGGCTCCCCACTTATTAGTTATCAAAATTAAGAAACAGTTTTAAATTAAAGCATGCAGAAGCATGTAAAGGACAGAAATGAAACCTCACAACCATTTTCCAGTCTCCTGTGGAATGCAAATTCTTGAATTGTGGATGATTTAAAAATTTTCTTTCTACAAGTCAAGCCTCTAGACAGCATAGTATGTAGTAGACTGGATAACTGCTCACCAAGCCTATTTTCTTTTCATCCAGGGCACATAAATAGTATTTATATCCCAGCCTCTTTTTTGAATTTAAGTATGACTATGTACCAATAGAACATGATCAGAAAGGAAATACCTGACCATAAAACCTTCCAACATAATTATCTATGCTTTTCCCTTTGTGTTCAAGACTGAAATTCTGTAGGGGAGCAGGTAAAAAAAAAAAAAAAAAGTAACTAAAACAACAACATGGAAGGATAACCATATATAGGAACATCGGCTTCCTGTTTTAGCTATCTTCACATGAATAAGAAATATAAGAAATAAATATCTATTTTGTTAAAGCACTGAGATTTCTGAGTTTTTCTCTCAAAAAGGTGACCACTGAGGACATTATCTTATCTAGCATTTGAGGGTTCTTAAAATTCTATGGTTCTGATATTCTAATTTGTCTTACCACATGTCTATACTATAATAAATACACAGGCTTATGTTAAAGTGGCACCAAAGGCAAACTTCCTGTTTCTATACATCAGTAAGTACATTTAATTCTAAATTAATATTGCTCAAAAATCTTGTTAATTTATCATTTTAATTGAAATTCCTTTTGAAGCTATCAAAGAATTTAGCCATTTTAATTAATTACAATTTTTCTTTTTCCTTTAGGAAATTTGTGTATTTCTTTTTGCCTTAAAATTGTCATTCATATCCTGAGAGGGTAGAAATCCCTGAAGGTAGCCTTAGAGAGCCCTATTTCCTAATTTCAAATAGATTAAAATATGAACACTTTTAAAGAGGTTTTATTTTTTTTTATTTTTTTTTAAAGATTTTATTTATTTATTCGACAGAGAGAGAGAGATCACAAGTAGGCAGAGAGGCAGGCAGAGAGAGAGAGAGAGGAGGAAGCAGGCTCCCTGCTGAGCCGAGAGCCCGATGTGGGGCTCGATCCCAGGACTCTGAGATCATGACCTGAGCCGAAGGCAGCAGCTTAATCCACTGAGCCACCCAGGTGCCCCTTTAAAGAGGTTTTAAAAGAACGCTTCTTTCCCATATCACATTCATATCTAGAAAAGATTAGCATATGTTCTTCTGATAAACAGTCTATTTTTACCTACTGAATTTTCTATTCAATGGACACATACTGAAAGCAAGAATGTAAACATTTTAACAAACATTTAATATATATACTTCTTTCCTACGTCTTTGTATAATAGGAGAAAGCCCCCCAAAACACACAAAAATGAGGAAAAAAGTCTTATTTAGAAAACTATGCCAAAGACCAAAAGGATTCATTCTAATAAAAATTTATGAAATCCATATGAACTGTGTGGGTTAAACCACCAACTGTACTAATAAGCAATATTTCCTGTATTAGAATATTAATTTGCCGGAGACTACCCAGCAAACTAAAATAGCTACTGTAGTGTAGCAACTAATAATACTTAAGGAAATGGTTTAAACAGTAGTCAGCAAACTCATTCTACAATACCAAGGAAAGAAAAAAATATCATAATGCAGATGCCTTTGCATTTTATATTTGTTTTCTTTTCTATAAGAAAAGTGGGATTTCTAGAATGGCAGTGGTAGGAGCTGGGCAAACATTGTTCTTAGCTAAGCAATTATTTCCTGAGGAACATTATAATAAAGCAACCACTGAAATTTCTGCAAGGAATCCTAATGACGTGTAAAAAAATAGATAAAATTTCAATCAAAAAAAACCTAATAAATCTTAGTAAGAACACTGAGTTTACAGCATTTGAGCCAAGAGTCAGTCCCATCCCCAGACCCAGAACAGCATGATAAAAGTTCCACTCTGAGTAGATTCTGTCACAAAGGTGGGGCTCCCACTTCCCCCAACTCCAAGTCTAGGACTAAAGTTTCACTGTAGGCAGGGTAGATAAACAACCTGTCTCATTTTACTCAGCTCCACGTTGCAGAAGAGTTGCTACAATATATTATCTAACAGAACAAAAAGTCCCAGGGGTTTCAGGAAAGGTATCAATGTCATGAGTTGCTAAAATGCATTGATATATCCGTTTTTCAACAAAAATGTATGATTCGCAGAGAAACAGATAAATGTGATCTATATACAGGAAAAAAAAGAGCAGGCAATATTGTTTGCATTTGAGGAAAACCCAAATATTGATTTAACAGACAAAAATTATAAATCAGATTGTACAAATATGTTCAAAATATAGAGAAAACTATGTTTAAAGAATTAAAAGAGGGCATTATTGCAATGTCTCATTAAATAGAGAATAACAATAAAGAGGTGGAAATTTTAAAAAGCAATAAAATGGAAATTCTGGAATTGAAAGTTACAAAAATTTAAATGAAAAATTTACAAAAATGCTCCACTGAGTAAAAAAAGAGTTGTGGCAGAAAAAAAGAATTAGTAAACTTGATAGATCTATAAAGATTACACATTGAAAAATAAAGAGAAAAGGGAAAGAAGAAAAATAAAAACAGCTGCAAAGAAATGTAGAAAACCATAGCACAATAACATATTTGTAATGAGCACCGTAAATACAGGAGAGAAAGGCACAGAAAAATATATTTGAAGAAATAATAGTTGAATTCCAAATGTGATGAAAATGTTTAAATTACATCTCTGAGAGACTCAACAAACTCCAAGTAGAATAATACAAAGACATGCACACCCAGACACATCATAATAAATATGTCGATAACTAAAAACAAATAGAAAACCTTGAAAGCAGCAAGAAAAGACAGCTTATCATTTACAATGGACCCCCTCCAATAAGACTAACAACTGACATCTTATGAGGAACATAATCCAGAAGAGGTGGGTAAAATAATCAATTATCACCCCATAGCTAAAAAAAAAAATCTGTCAAGCAAGAATGCTATATCCAGGAAAAGTATGTTTCAAAAATGAAGGTGAATTGAAGACAATTCCAAAAGCAAAAACTGAGATAGTTCATTGTTAGCTGAGCCTTCTTCCAAGAAATACTGAAGGAAGTTCTTCAGGCAGAAAGCATGGAAACCCAGACAGAAATTCAAATCCACATGAAAAACAGATACCACCATTAAAGATAATTATGTAATCATAGAAGACAGTATAAATGCTTACTCCTCCACCTCTTTTCTCTCAACTTATTTAAAAAGCAATTGTGTGTGTATGTGCAGATATATCTGTGTATGTACAGACATATCTGTACATACACACACAGATGTAATACATATATTATTGTATTGTTGGGCCTATAACATTTAGAAATGTAATATATTTAGCACTAACAGCTTAAAGGAGGTGGGTGAAACTAAAGCTGTTTTGGGGTAAGAAATGACACCATATGGTTACTAGATCCTCAGGAAGAAATGAAGAGATAAAAAATGGAAAAAAGTTTAATATAACAAACATTATAAATAGGTACTTGCTCCCCTTTCTTCTCTTAGCTTCCTTTTTTTTTTTTTTAAAGATTTTACTTATTTGTTTGAGAAAGAAAGATAGAGATAGTGACACAGACTGCAAGGCAGAAGGCGAGGGAGAAGCCACCTCCCCACTGAGCAGGGAGCCCAACATGGAGCTTGATCCCATGAATCATGACCTGAACCAAAGCCAAAAGCTTAAGCAACTGAGCCATGAAGACGCCATTTTCTTAGCTTCTTTAAAGGACTAATATAAAAGCCAACACATAAAACTGCATTAATAGGTTTGTAAAGTAATCAGATCTACCACGTATAATAATAACATAAAAAGAGGGAAAATAGAGTTATGTAGGAGCAACATTTCTATCTCTCTCTAGAATTAAGTTAGTATAAATTTGAAGTGGATTCTGATAAATTAAGATAAATATGGTAAGCCCTGGAACAACCACTAAAGACATAACTGAAAGAAACTACAGTGAGAAATCATTAGAGATATTAAAATATTTCAACCTGATAAAAGGTACCTACAAAACCCCCATAGTTAATATCATACTTAATGCTAGCAAAAGAGTGAAAGTTTTCCCTGAAGATCTGTATTTACAGACTGCTTTCTATCTATAAAGAAAACCTAATGGAATCTCAAAAAAAGATGCTAGAATAAATAATTTAAAAAGTATGCAGGATGGAAGACCAACATATAAAAACCAATGATATTTCTATACACTAAAAATGAGTGTTTCAAAAGTGAATTAAGAAAATAATTCATTTGTACCAGCAACAAAAGAATAAACTACTTAGGCATCCCTTGAACAAAAGAAGTACAAGACATAAACTGAAAACTGTAAAATATTGTTGAAAGAAATTAATGAGGATCTAAATAGTAGAGAAACATTCCATTCTTCAGGAACCAGATGATTCAGTTTTGGTGAGATGGCAATAGTCTCCATACTGATATATGCATTTAAAATAATCCCTATCAAAATCCAACTGGCCATTTTGCAGCTGACCCTAAATTACAAGCTGACTCTAAAATTTACAAGCTGACCCTAAAATTAATATGGAATTACAAAGGACCCTGTATAACAAATATAATATCAAAAATAGAAAAACTGAATTAGAAGATTTAGCACATCCCATTTTCAAAACTTACCACAAAACTACACTAATCAAAAGAGCCTTTTACTTATATAAGAATAAATACATAGATCAGTGGAATGAGATTGTGAATTCAGAAATAAAGCACTACATTTATGGTCAATTTATTTACCATATTTTAATTCTAGTGCAGTTAACATACAGTGTTACATTAATTTCAGGTGTACAATATAGTGATTCAACAATCCCAAATACTACTCAGTGCTCATCAAAATAAGTGTACTTTCAATCCCCTTCACCTATGTCACCCATCTCCTCACAAACCTCCCTTCTGGTAATCATCTGTTATGTTCTCTATGGTTAAGAGTCTAGTTTTTTGGTTTGTCTCTTTTTTTTTTTCTTTGTTCTCTTTAATTCTACATATAAGTGAAATCATATGGCATTTGTCTTTCTCTGACTTGCTTATTTTGCTTAGCATTCCACTCTTTGGATCCAACCATGTTGTTGAAACTACCAAGACTTCATTCTCTCTTATGCTTAAACACACACACACACACACACACACACACACACATTCATATCTCTATCTATTCACCTACCAATGGACACTTGGACTGCTTCCATGATTTGGCTAATGTAAATAAAGCTGCAATAAACACAGGGGTGCATGTATCCTTTCAAATTAGTGTTTTCATATTCTTTGGGTAAATACCCAGTAGTGTGGTTACTGGATCATGTGATAGTTCTATTTTTCATTTCTTGAGGAACCTCCATTCAACTGATTTTTTTATAAGGATGCCAAGAACAGCTTTTTCAACAAATGGTACTGAGCAACAAGATACATGCATACAAAAAAGTGAAATTGGGTCCCTTCCTAATATCATACACTGAAATTAATACAAAAATGGATCATAGACATAACTATGAGAGCTAAAATAGAAATATAGGAGTAAATCTTTGTAACCTTGGATTAGGCAATGGTTTCTTAATACAAAACCAAAACACGAGCTACAGAAGAAAATAACAGATAAACTGAACTTCATCAAGAGAAAACTTTTATCCTATATAACATACCCTTGAGAAAGTAAAAAAATACAACCTACAGAATAAGAGAAAATATTTGCAAATTTTATATCTGATAAGGGACTTGTATCCAAACATATAATCAACTCAACTCAATAATCAAAAGATAAATAACCCAACACAAAATGGGCCAAGGATGTGAAAAGACATTTCTCCAAAGAAGAAATGTAAATAACCAATAAGAACATAAGAGGTGCTTAGTATCCTTGGTCTTTAGGGAAATGCAAATGAAAGCAACAAAGAAATTTCACTTCATAGCCACTAGGATAGTACAATCAAAAAGACACTAATAAGTGATGACAAAAATGTAGAGAATTTGGAACTCTTCATACCTTGCTGTTGGGATTATAAAATGGTGCAGCTTCTTTGAGAAACAGTTTTGCAGTTCCTCGAACTGTTAAAAATAGAATTACCAAATAAACTAGCAATTCCACTATGTATATCCTCAAAAGAAATAAAAGCCGCATTAACACAAAAAATATATATACAAATGTTCAAAGCAGCACTGTTGTCTAAGAAAGATACATGGTCTTTGTTCCTGGTCCCTGGCATAAAACTCCTAAAACCCTTGTAACTTCCTGAGTAATGAGGATGATAGGGATGTCGTTTGTTCTAATGAAGTGACTCTGGAAGGACCCCCAGACAGCTTCAGGATGGGGCCTGGTCACCAGAAACACTAACCCTTGATTAGAAGCTTGGGAACTTTTAGCCCTAGTCCCCATCTCCAAGGAGAGGAAAGGGACTGGAGATTAAGCTAATCACCAATGGCCAAAGATTTAATTAATCTACCTACTCTACCTGATGCCTACCTAATAAAACCTCCATAAATGGCTTTAAGCAACAGAATTTGGGAAGTTTGAGTTGGCAAACACATCCACTTTCTGGGAGAGGGACATAGGCCAACTCCACAGGGACAGAAACTCCTGCACTTGGGACCCCTCTGGTCCTCACCCTATTTAATTTTTCATCTGGCTGGTTATCTGTATCTTTTATAATAAACTGGTAAACATAAGTATAGTCCCTTTCTGAGTTCTGTGAGTTATTCTAGAAAATTACTGAACCAGACAAGGAAGTCATGGGAACCCCTGATTTACAGCCAGTCAGTTCAGATGGCCAGACTTGCAAATGGCATCCCAAAGTGGGGGCAATCTGGTGTGACTGAGCCCTTTAACTTGTGGGATTGGAAGCTCACTCCAGATAGTGTTAGAATTGAATTGAATTATCAGACAACCAGCTGTTGTCAGAGAGCTGGAGAAGTAGGGTTGGAAAAAACACCCTGGGGTTGGGGTCTGAAGGTAAAAAAACCCTCTCAAACACTGATTTTAATAACAAAAAGTTTAAACTCAAATATACGTCAACTAATGAATGGCAAGTAAAATGTGGCAGATCCAGAATAGAATATAATTTGAAAATAAAAAGAAATAAAGTGCCATTATAAATTGTAAGGTAGATGAACCTTAAAATTTATTTCTAAGAGGAAAAGCCAGTCCGAATACCAGACACTGTATGATTCTATTTACATGATATTTCCAGAATAGCTAAATAAATAGAAACAGAACATAGATTGGTGGTTGCATAAAGCTTTTAGGAAAGTGGAGGAAAATGGAAAATGACTGCTAATAAATATGGCCTTTTGGGCTTCTTTTTGGATTATAAAATGTTCTAAAGTTGATAATGGTTGGTTGTACTTCCCTGTGAATATATTAAAAAACACTGAATCCCCCCTTTGGTCAGCAGACCTACACTGAACAGAATACCTGAAAAGGCTAGTTTTTTGTTTTTTTTTTTTTGTTTACTTTTTGCAAAGAAGAGAGGGAAGAGAAAGTAGGGAGCCTCCCAGCCTTAGTTTTAGTATTTAATTCAGCTTTTATCCAAACACTATATTGGTGATTATTAAAAGATTATCTGTCTGGTGATAAAATCTATTTAACTATTGTTCCTTTTGTTGGCACTTCTTTGTTTCTTTTTATTTTTTTTACTTTTTTAATTTATTTTCAGCGTAACATTATTCATTGTTTTTGCACCACACCCAGTGTTCCATGCAATCTGTGCCCTCTCCAATACCCACCACCTGGTTCCCCCAACCTCCCACCCCCCACCCTTTCAAAACCCTCAGATTGTTTTTCAGAGTCCATAGTCTCTCATGGTTCATCTCCCCTTCCAATTTCCCCCAACTCCCTTCTCCTCTCTAACTCCCCTTGTCCTCCATGTTATTTGTTATGCTCCACAAGTAAATGAAACCATATGATAATTGACTCTCTCTGCTTGACTTATTTCACTCAGCATAATCTCTTCCAGTCCTGTCCATTGCTACAAAAGTTGGGTATTCATCCTTTCTGATGGAGGCATAATACTCCATAGTGTATATGGACCACATCATCCTTATCCATTCGTCCGCTGAAGGGCATCTTGGTTCTTTCCACAGTTTGGCGACCGTGGCCATTGCTGCTATAAACATTGGGATACAGATGGCCTTTCTTTTCACTACATCTGTATCTTTGGGGTAAATACCCAATAGTGCAGTTGCAAGGTCATAGGGAAGCTCTATTTTTAATTTCTTGAGGAATCTCCACACTGTTCTCCAAAGTGGCCGCACCAACTTGCATTCCCACCAACAGTGTAAGAGGGTTCCCCTTTCTCCACATCCCCTCCAACACATGTTGTTTCCTGTCTTGCTAATTTTGGCCATTCTAACTGATGTAAGGTGGTATCTCAATGTGGTTTTAATTTGAATCTCCCTGATGGCTAGTGATGATGAACATTTTTTCATGTGTTTGATAGCTATTTGTATGTCTTCATTGGAGAAGTGTCTGTTCATATCTTCTGCCCATTTTTTAATATGATTGTCTGTTTTGTGTGTGTTGCATTTGAGGAGTTCTTTATAGATCCTGGATATCAACCGTTTGTCTATACTGTCATTTGCAAATATCTTCTCCCATTCCGTGGGTTGGGTATGTTATCTCCTGCATTAAAGCCTTGATTTACGTAACGTGGAATTGACAAGTAATAAGGTCAAAGAGTAATAAGAATGGTTCTTATACTCAAAGAGCTTATAGCTTAACATAGAGACAGACACAAAAACACAAAGCAGGATGACACATTGCATAGAACCAATATTTGAAAGACTGAACAACTACAGATAGGGAAGTAAAATTTGGTAAATAGAGTTTACCATGCAGACAGAGATAAGAATTTTATCCAGTATACTCACTAGGATGTACAGTACAGAAACCAACACAGTCATATATTTGACAAAGTGAAATACTAAGATGCAATTTGGGTGGGAATCCATTGTAAACATCTCTTGGAAAATCTTTATGAAAGGGAAAAGAGAAATGTCTAATAAATCTCATGCTTAGAAAATATCTTAAAAAACATACATTTTCTGTTCTGCTTTTGAAATTCATGTATGTCTTACTAGTAAGGTTAATTAATAGATATCACAATAAAAAAAAACTCAGAGATCTCAGTAGCTTTTACAATAAGTATTTATTTCTCACCTACTCAGACAACTCAGAAGTCTTCTTCCAATTATGATACTATACTCAATGGACTATGTGCCCTCCAAAGCTGGCACGGGAGGGAGAGAGAGGGATGGAGAAAGCACATCTTCATCTTGACCCTCTCAGTCTATGACAGACATATGTTACCTCAAATGATCCATTAAACAAAGTTAAGCAAGTAGTTTCCATCTCACTGTAGGGAAGCCTAAGAATCCTGAGAATCACACAAAATAACCACAATCACTATCTACCACAATGAAACGTCTTTGAAAATTGTATATTTTCTATTTGTTGGGTACTTGCAAAAGAATGGCAACAATTTTTTTTCCCTTTCTAGAACCCATACTCCCCTTAGAATGTGACTTCAAAGCTCTTTCCATTAAGAGATAGAATATATTTCCCCAATTCTTAAATCTAGACTGACCCTGTGATTTGCTTTAGCCAACAGAATGTAGAAGAAATATTGTGGTGGTTCTCAACCTAAGTCTCAAGGAAATGTGCATGCTCTACTTGCTCCTGGAAGTCTACAGTTGTTTTGTGAACAAGCCTGGGCATGAGGAACACATGCTATCCCTGGTAACCAGCCCAAGGAAAGCCAGCCACTAGACATACAAGTGAAGACGCCCCAGAGGAGTCAGACCCCAGCATAGCTGTCAGGTTACTGCAGACTCATGAGCCAGCCCAGACAAGATCAGATGAACCTGGCTTCAATCTTGCAAGGAAAATTACAAATGAAATGTAAGAAGAGAAATTAATTCTTCCTGAAGCAAAAGAGAAAGAGCTCCCCCTTCCCTTTTTCTACAGTATTTCCTTTAGAAACATTTAATTATAAATTCTCTGTCCTCTAAGATGTAAATGATTTTTAAAAATTACTAAATAAGCCTACTGCCAGTATTACTACTCAAGCATGCTTTTCTTAAGGACCTACAAGCCTCTCTTTGAAATATAATCATTAAGGAAAATATACCTATCTTCTAGTCTCCAATGAGAGACTGGATGGAAAGAGACTAACTAGCTTAACCTATGCTCCAGGCTCCAAGTTTTAAGATTTACCTCCTGTCATCATCACCAAGATTAGAATAGTTTATTTTTCCCTTTGGATGAAGGCGATTAACTAACACAGATGGCTACTCCAGTTACCCTACAAATTTACAACACTCTATGAGTGACACATGGGGCTCCTCCTTGAGTCCTCTTTCTTGAGGACTAGTATAGTTAACTTGAGAACAGAAAGGCAATTAGGTGTATCTACCCAGCTACCAGAAGAGTGAGATTTCTTTATATCTTCGAAATATTTTTAGTCAATTACTTGATGTACATCTCAGTCTGGTTTTAATGTTTATTTGATCATAATACTCTTTTCTTTCTTTCCTATATTTTGTGTAGAGGAATTTCTGGATTGGCAGAAGATTTTTTAATTGTTTTACCCCAGTAATCAGCAAAACTACTCCTCTGACTTTAGACTCATGAACAATACCAAGTGGTAGTTGTTTTAACTTACAAAATTTTGGACTTTTTGCCCAGAGTAAAACTAACGAGTAAACTCTGTACAGCTTAAAAAACAAACAAACAAACAAAAACACATTATGTAGAAATTCAAACATACACAGATGTACAAAAAAAAAAAGATAATGAACTCATGCACTCATCATCCAGCTTCAAATATTAACAACTGATGTTAACTCCAGTTGAATCAATATCTAAAACCACTTCTCTCATTTAATTTCTAAAGAAGTCAAGACATCTTATTCCCTCCCTTGCTATACAAAATTTGTAACTGGTAAACACAAAGTCAACTACTCACTAAATTTTAGTTGATATAATAAAATATCCAAAATAAACAAGCACATCTGAACAACAGCACCCTTATATACGCTTTAAATTTCAGAGTTCTCTTCAACATTTTTTGACCACAGCAAAACCAAACCAAAACAAAACAAGAAACAAAAAGAAACATGACCACGGGGTTTTGTTTTTGCTTGTTCCAGTGCGGTTCTGTTTTTGTTGGAATGTATTATGTTGTATTTGCATGATTATGGACCAGAGTCTCTAGTGAGTGTATAACGTTCAGAAAAGATGGTAAAAATCTTGATTTGTCATTCTTGTTGTTACTTTATCTCAGTAAAAGCCAACTGAAACTCAAAAAAAAAAAAAAAAAAAAAAAAGCCAGCCAAGATATGCCACCCCCATGGCCTACGGGTCACCTACCTTAAGGACAACAGCACCCGCGACATCTTCGTCTACCGAGGACCAGGAGATGGTGCGCTGGGTCAGCGCTTTCCGCTGGGGCCCCCTTCCGCACCTGCAGGTGGCTTCCTTCTCCAAGAAACACCTGCAGGAGGACTACACGCAGGAAACGTGGCCCAGGCAAACAAAAGGCTTCCGGAAGCCCCGGTTCGCTGCAGGCTCTCGTACTTCCAAGATCCACTGGACGCTTTAGGCCATGGGGAAGTTTTCACCCGCGGCAGGGAGCGCGGCTGCGTAGTGCAGGATGGGCTGGCACGGTCCACCCAGGTCCACCACTGGCTGCAAGGCACCGTCACGGTCATGCTGAAGCACCCGTTCCTGCGGGTCTGCAAAACGTGGTGCAGCCGCGGGCGTGGCTGAAGGCTTTTCAGAAGATCACGGATGGCACCAGGCTACCCAGAGTGCCCTCCTCAGGCACACACCCTAGGAAGAGATGGTCCTGAGGACCAAGGACTGGTCACTCGATGTATCCCACAAGGAGGCAGCGGCTGGATCTTTGGGCACCTGCGCACACAGGAAGCCAGCTGTCCCGCCCCTGTGTCGCTCTAAGGTCCAGCCCACGTCTTGAGCTGCCAGGACCTGTGGCTGTAGAACCTGAGTGTGGGCAAGCTGGATCTGGCATGACCTCTGACTGACTCTGTCATGCCGCCGTCCCCCTGATGTGATACCCCTACCCCCGTGTTCCCATCTCTGCCCATAGACCACTCTTTCTCTGAGACCTCTGCCTGGCTTCCCAGTTGAAGGCGGCCCAAAAGCTTCTCACTACCTAGCCTTACCACCGCCCACTTGAGCTGGATCCAGCCTGTGGACTGGGAAGGCTGATTGCGAGTACAGGAGGCCGGACTGGCCAAGGGGCTTTAGGACCTGTCTACGTGTCACCCTTCTCCCTTCCCCCATCCTATCCCAGATTTCCTCCCTTCTTCCTTCTTCCCACCCTTCTTTTTCCTCTTCCTTTTCCCTTCCTCTCCCACTTCCCTCAACAAGAATTTCCTGAGGGGGGAAAAGAATCTTTCTCTCTTTCTTTCTTCCCTCTTCCTTCCTTCTTTCCTCCCTCCCCCCATTCCTGCCTCTTTCTTTCTTTCTTTCTTTCTTTCTTTTTTTTCTTTCAGGGCCTTCAAACTATATTGCCACTTGAATGCAATTCAAAACTGAGTGAATTATCCTAAAAATAAAAATACAAAAAATAAACATTGCCTTTACAGCATTTATTACAATGAGATCTGACTTTAACACGACATGCTAACTTTTCTCTTTAATTTTCATTTTCTTAATTATTTTTTAAACAAGGAAAGTAATTAGAAAAAGTTAATGTAATATTACAAAAGAACTTTTTCATCAGACTTAGAAAATGCATTGTTTTCTTGCTTTAACTTTTTTTTTTCAAGCTTTGTAGTAGGGCACTAATATAGCTGATTAATAGAGTACTAATTCTCCCATAGATAGTAATAGAGGATTAGAAATTAAGCAAAAAAATAAGCAAATGAATGAAATATGTTATGACACTTTAAATAATTTATTTTTTAAGATCTACTTTATAATTTTTATTGTATGCAAATTGATGTTATTAATGTGGTTTATGAATTCATAGAGTATATACTAATGGAATTAAAAAGGTGATAAATATTTCTTGACTGCAGTACACCACCAATTTGTATATTTTTGTGGGATGGTAAATAGGAGAGTTTTTTTGGGCTTCACATGAAGGATATTTTCAGAATATAAGCATTCAAACTTATAGTTAATAAAAGGGAAAATGAGGGTGGAAAAAAGTCTTTATTAGAAAAAATTATCAGTTTTTTAATATGTGTTATAAAGCAAGGGTCTCAGAATACAAACTAGACTTCAGCATATACCTTTGACTTTTAGGGTTTCTTTGACTTTTGAATTTCAATGACATATTTTCACCCCAAGCTTCTCATATCTATTTAATCAAAAATAAGATAGTTTTCTGCTTTCCCAAGTGTCCATGTGTATCTTAATCTCCTGCATACTGCTCTGCTTTTCATGTTTCTTCCTCTATAAAATGATGATAGAAATACTTTTCTATCTCTTCCCCACTCCTACAGGAAAGAAAGAAACAGGAAATTTGAACTTTGCCAACAACAAATGCATGGAAATCTACACAGGGATACACAATAAATCTTAATAATTTTAGTGACAGCTAAGAATGAATTAAATAACATAATACCTTACTTCATATTTGTAACTGTTACTTTATAGATTTCAAAGAATTTGAGAACATGTGATGAGAAGTATTTGCTTCTGTCTTATCTGAGAGAATAATAAACTAGGTTACCATAGGGCTTACTCATTCCAGAAAGTGAAAAATATTTAACTCTTTACTCATAAACGAAAGGCAAAATTAGGCATTGTATAGAAATACAATAAATGTATTATATAGCATTCTAGATTTGTATTACTGTATCAATTATTTAGTCCCTTCTCTGTATCATCTCAACCCCTTGCCATGTGATATCCAGTACCTTCTGTAAGAAGAATCTTTCTTACCCCCTGGAAGTTTTAGTTTGCACATGACTTAATTTGGCCAATAAAATGTAGATGAAATGAAATTATATTTCAGAAGTTTCCAGTATTTTCAGAGAGACAAATACCATATGATTTCACTTATACATGGAATCTAAAAAACAAATGATTAAACAAACAGACAAAAAACATAATCAGACCTATAAATACAGAGAGCAAACTGATAGTCACCAGAGAGGAGAAAAGTGAGGGGATGAGCAAAATGGGTGAAGGCAAGTGAGAGATACAGGCTTCCAGTTATGGAATGAATAAGTCAGGAGAAAAAAAAGGCACAGCACAAGGAATATAGTCAATGATATTGTAGTGGTGTTATATGGTCACAGGTGGTAGCTATACTTGTGGTGAGTATAGCATAACGTAACGTATACAGATGTTGAATCGCTATGTTGTATACCTGAAACTAACATAACATTGTATGTCAACTATACACAAATAAAAATGTTTTTAAAAAGAAGTTACCAGTCTCTCCATAGTTTCGTCATGTGAAGGTCTTATCCTAATAAAGGTAGATTCTTCTACATGAGCTGTATGTAAACAACACACATGAAATAAAGGAACACACATGAAAAGAACACACATGAAATAACCTGAGAAGTTATCTGACAAGTTATTGTAAGCCACTGAGTTGTTTTGTTTTTTAGTTGTTTTTTTTTTAGCTGAAGATAGGAAGATCAAATTGCCTGTATTTGAAAATAATCATAAAACGTGAAAAATAGGCCTTCCGTATTTTTGATAAGTGAGGACAAGCAATGCCTCCCAACCATCTGTACTATATTTGCCCTCTGAGATCATTGATAGCACCAACATCTTACAAATGAAGACTTAGTTATTCCTAAGAAAAATAACTTCTTAATGATGCTGAGCTCTAAAACATGAAATAAAAGTTGCAACAGAGATTTATGGTCTCATATTTAAGCAGAAGTGCAAGCAAGACTATTAACCATCTGAGCTTTCTATTGGGAAAAATTACAGCAAAAAATAAGAAGACTTCCCATAAGAGCTAGAAGAATATGTGAAGAAATAATATGTGCAAAGAGAACTTGAGAACAGGAACACTAGTCAGGATCTGAACTATGATGTCAACATCCAACATACTGAAGCTGGGTTTGTACGCCAAGAAGGGAGACAATGGGAGCTGTGAAATTCAGTCATCATGACTCATTTAGATGGCAGGCAGAATAGTCAACTTGGTAGCAAAAATAATTATCAACTAACTTAGTCAATAAATTGTTAAAAAAATACTTTACAGGAAATCATTGTTAGCTCCTAATTTAGTACCCTGCATCTTGCTGAATAAGTTGTATTTGATAGTTGGCAGATAATTGTCCCATAGTGTTCTCTAATATCTTTGGAATAAACAGGTGGAAAGCTTATTAGAACTTAAAAGAAACTAGCAAAATCAAATTTCAAAAATTCATTAGTTTGTAAATTTCAGAGAACAAAACTACAGTGAACATACTTTAAGGAGAAATAAATCTATTTTCCTGCTGTATTAGTTTTCTATTGCTACGGTAACAAATTATCACAAACTGGGTGAACTAAAGCAGCACAAGTTCATTGTCTTATTATTTTGTAGGTCAGAAGGGTCTTAACTTTACTAAAATCAAAGTTTTTGCAGGGCTGTGTTCTTTTCTGGAGGCTCTAGGGGATAATATGCTCCCTGCTCATTTGAGTTGACAGAATTTAGTTCCCTGTGCTCTAAGTCTAAGGGTCATTCCAACTTCTAGGAGCCACTCACACTCCACAGCTTGTGACACCTTTCTTCTACCTTCAAAGTCAGTAAGGGCAGGTTGACTTTCTAACCGAGGTTGAATTTCTAAGAAAGATCTCTCCTTCTTCAGTCTCTTTATACTAAACCAGCTGGGAAATGTTCTTTGTTTCTAAGGAATCCTATGATTGATTGAGCCTTCTTTGGACAATCGGTGATCATCTTACCATCTCAAGGTCTTAAACCTTAATTACATCTACACATTCTATTTTGTTGTGAAACATAATGTATTCACAGATGCAGGTGATTAGGCGTGGACATCTTTAGAGCGACATTATTCTGCCAACAGCACCTACTAAATGGCCAATCCAGCATTCATAAGCAAAAGAGTAAGAAAGGAAATGGATATAAATAAGACAACATTTAGAAGTAGGAATGGATACTTGCTTACATCACAGAGAATCTGAAACTTGACATAAGATCATAGTAATGGTTTGAAAGGTCAAAAACTCCCTAAATACCTGTGGCAAATGGTAAAGATTGACAGACCACCTCTACTTATCACCTATTTCCCCTGTAGCTGCTGCTTCTATATAGGATCTAAAAGCCAAAAACTCAGTTTTCATATGACAGTATTTAGAAATCTTATTTTTTTATCAACCTCTATGCCAGCATTCTGTAAATTTAATTTCTGGGTCACCTACAATAGAAAGACTTAGAGTGATTGTTAGTAGTACAGATCTCTGGGACTGTCCCTAAGTACTAAGTAAGAATTGGAGGGGGGGGGGATGTGTGTATGACCTGGTAAACTTCGTTTTTAACAAGCTTCCAGAGTGATCCTTATTCATAAAATTTGCAAACTGCTGCTATACTAGATAGAGTTGTCTTTAGAAATCAGATTTTATTTTTTTGACAAATCATTAAAAGACATTGAATCAAATAGACCAGGAGAGAGCAAAATGCTGCAAGGGGTAAGTATACAATTTACATTTACTAGTTACCTATTTCTTTTTTCTTAGTTCAATATTTAGTATACAAAGAACAAAAGATATCCCAACAAAGGACTCCAACTATTTCTGTTTACCTTCAACCTATCACTGATATTTTACTTGGAGAAATGAAATAGACTGGCCTAGAATACAGTAAGATATAGTCACTGCTCTTAAAACTATAAATGGATAAAAGTCAAATGATTACTAATAATTTTAATTTATACTTTTGAATTAAAGGAATTTATTAATTTGATAGTTATTTGGAGCAATTGTTAAATATATGTTTGGACATCCAGTGGGAATGTAGTGCTTAAATTTTTACATTTATCTCATATCAATGCTTCTGATCCTAAATAAATAAATAATTTAAGGTATTTGTGGAAGGAACAATTATTTTCATTCAGATTATTTTAAATTAGACCAAAATTACTATTTCATATTTCTTGTGTTTGTAAAGTGTGAAGATTATGTGCCTAAAGATGTTTTCAAATAACTTTTTTTTAATTGATCTTTTAAGTAATTAATGGTTATAACTGAAATCCCACTTTGGAAGCAGCAAAAATATTTCATAACTATTAGATATCAGAGGCTTTATTTTTCAAATGCAAGTAAAACACCAAAGTATGATGAATTATTAGGTTTACAAAAGCAGCATGAACTAAATTTAGCTGCATGACAATTAACTTACTCATCTTTGTTCCACCTGCCCAAACAGAGAACAATTTTAAGGACTTTAAAAAGCAGTAGCAAATTTCCAATATCATTTTTTATGTTAGTAGTTACAAAAATATCTAATTAATTCAGTCTTGCCGCAGAACTATCACAGACAGATTCTAAACAGGGTGTTAATAAACAAATGCCTAGCCTAGTAAAAAGTGTCGGCATGATCTATATATACACACACATAGCAGGAACAGGAAAACTGTGAAGAAGGCCACAAGCCTGGGTCTTCAGTCACCCTGTAAATCACTCCTGCTTTGTTCTCCAGATAATAATGGAACCAAAATGAATGAGTGATAGAGGAACTCAGGAAGGTTTGTGAAAGAAAGAGACAAATAAACAGCATAGCCTAACTATGTCAGAACTATACGAAACCATAAATTTAATCATACCTGAAGCAAATAGCAAATATTAAAATTAGAGTTTTCTAGGGGCAGGGGATGAGAAACCAGACAATATAATCAGAAAATGTTCTATGTCAAATGGAGCCATTTTAAAAGTTTTCAAGGTCTTATGTTTGAGAGAGTAGGAGATGCTGTTCAAATAAATTTGTACAATGCTAAATATGTTAAAGACTCAGTTTATCTTGGGAATAAAGTAAATATTTTACCCGCTAGATTAAAAAAAAAGTACATAAGTCTTACCTAGTAATAGAAGTATGTCGCCTCGATTTCCCATTTGCAATATGTTGAAAACATCATTAACCTGATATCTTCTCTATGTTGGGAATATGTGATTAGGAAGCCTGAAATTATGAGAATCAAGACACAATATGAAAACCAGAAATTCTGGGAGGGAAAAATGTTTGAGGACAGAAATATTCTACAAACCCAAGGAGATAATGAGGAGTTTCTGAAACTAAGTTCTCAGCTCAGAGAATTCAAGACTTATGTCAGAATTTTTGTTTGTTTTTAATGGCCAACATAGTGATACACCTCTTTGAGTTTGTTGTACAGAGCTTTTGGTCTTAATAGTGTGCTTAATTAATATGCACAGCCCTTTCTTCCTCATATGGGCATAAGTCACATAGTCAAATACCTAAAAGTTATAATTTTAGGTAGCTTAAATAGAAAAATGGAAGACTCAGAAGACTCATGCTTTAATATCCACCCCATTACTTATGAGGCCATGGTTGTGAGGAAATCATTGTTCTCTCAATGTCTTAAATTCTCACCTCTAAATGCAAATGGCATTGTTCTCTAATACACACTTGTAGCTCCACACAGACCCTTTCAGATCCATTATAGCATTTCTGTATATTTCTGTATTCAATTCCTTAAGCTTTTGTCTAACTTTGCTTTTGTTTCCTACGGCTTATAGTGTGACTCTTTAGAGACCTGATCTGGGTCCCTCAGTGCCCAAAGATGTAGTCCATCACCCCTGGAAAACATAAGTCATCACTCCACAAACACCATCAGAGCAGCCCTGAGCTAAGAGCCAATGATCAGGCTTAAGCTGTCCTCTGTAAGGCATATCCTGAAATTGCACCCACGTCTTCTTCCTTGGCTTCTTCTCTCTGTCCTGCTTGCTCCACTCCCATTTGATTTGGCTGGGATCACTTCCTTAATAAATCATTTGTACAGGAATATTTGTCCTAGGGTCTGCTTTTGGGGATCCCAACCTAAGACACTTACAATACTGACTTTTAAAATGACTGTGTTTGAACATAGAACCATTTAGAATTAGATGTGCCTCCCCAACTCAAGCACTCTCTATGTACTACTTGCTTTAGATAAGGAATAAAATGTATGACTTTATACTATCTCTCTGAAAACTTGGTAAAATATTTTTACTTGTATTTGTTTGTTTTATGCTCTTTTAGGAGTCCTCTGCCATTTACAAGTTATATAAAGGCTCTTTAAAATCTGAAGTACAATTATAAAGTATGTCTTTTACTTAGTAATATGTATTTTAGGATCTTCTGTGTCTTTTAATGGCTTGACAGCTCGTTTCTCCATTAGCATTGAATAACAGTCCATTGTCTGGATGTCCCACAGTTTATTTATCTATTTACCTGCTGAAGGAAATCTTGTCTGCCTCCATGTTTTGGCAATAAATAAAACTGCTATAAATATCTGTGTGCATTTTTTTTTAAAGATTTTATTTATTTGACAGAGAGAGAGATCACAAGTAGAGAGAGAGGAGGAAGCAGGCTCCCTGCCTGGCAGAGAGCCGGATGTGGGACTCAATCCCAGGACCCTGAGATCATGACCTGAGCTGAAGGCAGAGGCTTAACCCACTGAGCCACCCAGGCAGCCCTTTGTGCATTTTTGAATAGAAGTAAGTTTTCAACTCTTTTGATTAAATACCATTGAGTGTATATGTCACATTTAATTGTAAGAAACCAACAAATTGTCTTCCAAAGTGGCCATACTGTTCTACATTCCCACCAGCAATGAATAAAAGTTTCTGTTGCTCCATATTGTCACCGGTATTTGGTGGTGTCAGTATTCCAGATTTCAGTCATTCTAATAGGTGTTTAGTGGTATCTCCTTTTTGTTTTAATTTACATTTTTCTGATGATATATGTCATGGAGCATCTTTTCACGTGCTCTTACATGATCTGTATATCATCTTTGGTGAGGTGTCCATTAAGGTGTTTGGCCAGTTTTCTAACTGAGTTATTTGTTCTCTTATTATTGAGTTTTAAGAGGTCATTGTATATTTTGGGTAACAGTCCTTTTGCAAATATTTTCTCCCAGTCTTCCCAGAGCAGAAATTTTAATCTTAATGAAGTCTAGATTATCATTTCTTTTATAGATCATGCTTTTGATGTTGTATCTAAAAAGTCCTCTCATGTCCCAGGTGATCTAGATTTTCTCTCATGTTATCTTCTAGGAGTTTTATAGTTTTGCATCTGTAACCCATTTTGAGTTAATTTTTATAAACTAAAAAAAAATGAACTGAAATAAAGAGCACTTTATGTAAAAGTGCAAAAACAAAAAAAAAAGAGCAGATGTTAGCTATTTTCTCATATAGTCCATAGAACAGATGATGTCTTTTGGATTTCCAAATAGAATATTTAAAATATTAATTTTGGGCGCCTGGGTGGCTCAGTGGGTTAAGCCTCTGCCTTCGGCTCAGGTCATGATCTCAGGGTCCTGGGATCGAGGCCCACTTCGGGCTCTCTGCTCAGCGGGGAGCCTGCTTTCTCCTCTCTCTCTCTATGCCTGCCTCTCAGCATCCTTGTGATCTCTCTCTCTCTGTTTCAAATAAATAAATAAAATCTTTAAAAAAAAATAAAATAAAATATTAATTTTAATTTTAAAAATTCTCATAAACCTTTATTGATCTACAAGTGTCAAGTCTAGAAATAATTGTTGGTTTTACAAAACAGTAACCTATAGTTGTTTCCTCTGAAGATAACCTAATCAATAAGATATTTGAGTAGCTCTATTACATATATACTGACTAAAAATAGTATGACCTAAGAACTATAAGTTATTAAGAAAGAAGTAATTTATTATTCCTGATAAAAAGGGAGTTTAGAGAAGGTTTCTTAGAAGTGGTAAAAATATAAGCACATGTTTCATTGATGAGTAGTATTGAGTCATCTGGAAGAAGAAAAGGAGATTTTTCCAGAAAGAAGAGATAGCATAGGGAAAAAAAAAAAAAAAGATAGAGAGAAACATGAGATGTATATGGGAAATATTGCTATGTGATTAAAACATGGGAACATGAAGGAATGTGGCAAAACTTTAGAAATGTAGATTATAAAAGAATATTTGATATACTAAGGATTTTGACTTTATCATTTTGATAATTTGAATCATATTATATTATATACATATTATATGTATATATAGCTTATGTCTTAGAAAAAAATAGAGAAATAATTTTGGAAATATTTTATAGAATGAATTAAAATGTAAAGATGCAGGAAGTTGAAAATTAGTAAGCCTCTTAAATGGGAAGCCATTTAGTAGTCCAGGCAAAAGACAGTAACCATCTAAACTGCCACAGTGGCAAGTACATACAGAGACCTAGTAAGTACTTGTTGACTGACTAACTGCTCCACTGCTATGGAGAAAGGAGAGTGATTAAATTCACTTCGTGGACTTTAAGAAAATGACAGTATCTGTTCGTAGAAAATAAGGAAGAAAACCGATTTCAAAAAGGTTCCTAGTTACTTAGATTGATAAATTAACAATGCTATTACTTAGAAAGTAAAAAGGTGTAATAGTTTTGGTAAGAAAAGAGATGTAGTTTGGTGTGGACAGTTTGCCATAGAAAGGCATGCAGATCTACCTATCACTGAGAGAACAAAGTCAGAGCTAGAGAAAAGCAACTGATTGACAAAGGGAAACATGGTATACATTAATGAAAGAGAATAGTGCATAATCTAGAGCAAGGAGAGTGGAGAACAGAGGAAAGAATCATGAAAAAAGTTTGTAGAGAGAGGAAAATGAGTTACTTCAAAGGGTAGGGAAGAATTAGAAAAGAGAATTCTAAGTTACCAGGGGAAAGTAAATTCAAGAAAGCCTTTGAACCTGACAATTAAAGATCATTAGTCATCCTGGTGAAACAATTTTAAGAATCCAAATCATATAAATGTGAAGAATGCACTAAAAGGTGAGAAATTAGTGATGATAATTTTAGACCCTCCCTTAAAAAATTTTGTGTGGGAAATAAAAGAGTGAATGAACTGCTAGAAAGAAACAGGCCCGGTAGTTTTTCTTTTTTTCTTTTTTCTTTTTTTTTTTCAGAATGAGAGGATTTACATATATTTGCCGACTAAGTGGAAGGAGCCAATAGAGATGAGAAACTGAAGGTATAAAGGGTCGAATGGAGAAGATGGCATCAATCTCCTGCCCCTGAAAATAGAGAGTTTCAATAGCAGAAGCAAAGGGAAAGTACTGAGCATGAAAAAAAGAGTATTTCTTTTTAAGTTTGGTTCTAAGAAAAAAGGGGAAAAAAGTAAAGATTAAATACTTCATCAGTTTATTAGTATTTTTGAAAAGACATTCTGTAGAACCTTCCTACTATGATTAGGAATTACATGAAAAAGCTCTGTGAATAAACAAGTTTAGGAAATGCTAGATTAGGGGCGCCTGGGTGGCTCAGTGGGTTAAAGCCTGTGCCTTCGCTCAGGTTGTGATCCCAGGGTCCTGGGATTGAGCCCCACGTCCGGCTCTCTGCTCGGCGGGGAGCCTGCTTCCCTCCTCTCTCTGCCTGCCTCTCTGCCTACTTGTGATTTCTGTCTGTCAAATAAATAAATAAAATCTTAAAGAAAAAAAAGGAGATGCTAGATTAATGAAGGGTATATAGTTTTCCTAATAAGAGCAATACTCAACACCTCCAGTCTATCTATTAATAATCTCTGAATTAGACATCTTTTATGCAACATTTTCTAAAATTCGCAGGCCACAGAATGCTGTTTTGATGAAGCATCTCATATGATTATAATGCCAAGAGTCTCTAATGTGATGCTGATTTATATGCTATAACCTTGTCTTTTGTCCTCTATCTTCAGAGTCTATCAGTCACTTATATTATACAGCATAAGTATTATATATCTAGGTAATGAATAAGGAACTTTGGGCTCCTGAGAAAATATACAAGCCATGGTCTCTATGGCTAAATTGCTTACTCCAATAACTTTAGATATTTTCAAAACAAAATAGCACAAGGAAGTTTGAGAATAAAGTCCTGACTCTTGATTTCTGCTCAGGTCATGATCTCAGGGCTGTGACATGAAGCCCCACACCAGGCTCTGTGCTGGGTTTAGAGCCTGCTTAAGATTCTCTCTCTTCCTCTCCCTCTGCACCTCCCCCATGGCACTGTGTCTCTCTTAAAAAAAAAAAAAAAAAGTACATTTCCACCTGAATGAGATCTTTCTTTTTTTATTCTTTTTTCTCTTTACCTTTCAGTGAAATAGTGCAATGTTTATGCAAGTAAATTCAGTTAGTCCACCATTACTCAAACGATCTTAATTAACACATCATGTGACTTGCAATGCACCGACAAGTCTGACTGAATTTTCTAGCTTTGTATGTTTAAGTTAGAACCCTCTCTAATTATTCTCATTATAGTTTATGAAATGATCTAATAAAATGTAAAAATAGAGCAATAATTATCTATTTAAAGATCATGAAAAACTTTCACATTTCAGCCAGCCATCATCAAAAATATGCATTCTAAAAAGAAAACAAAACTGTTGTCATTTGATGATTACTTGGAATAAGAATTATGCTTTAGGAAGAACACTAGGTCTGTTCAATTGAGAAATACTAATATAATTCTGAGAAAACATGAAAAATTACATGCCCTCCAAAAATAACAATAAAAATGAATACATATAACATTCATAAATTTAATTAAAAATAAGAGCCCCACTGTGTCTAATCACATAGGATGTTGTTTTTTATGGATAATAAATAATCAGTTTTGCTTATTTAAGAAAAGGAAAATAAATTTCAACTTCTAAAATAACAAAATAAAGAAAAAATCATTGTACTTACAGAAGGTCAGGTATTCCAAAAGATTTCCCTGGCCCCATATTCATTTTTTCCATTGTCCATAATATCCTTATACAAGCTTTACTCAGAGTTCCATAAAGCATATAGAAACCTAAATATGCTTGTCCTTATTCCTACAAGACTCTTCTATTTTACTTTGATTTTTGGTTATGTATCCCTTCTAGAAACCTGGTACAGGCCAGTTTGGATTTGGTGGAAAAGTAGATAAAATGCATAAAAATGGTGACTGCAGTATACATCACCTGCTATACGTTGTCCCAATCAAAAACAGCAATGAAGATTTTCTTGAGCCTCACTTCTCACTTAATTATTTAGTTTTTAAAACTAAGGAGAGCTTACAGTTTCCACAATCTTCAGTTGAGGAAATAGGAAAGAAAATGCTTTTTGGGGTGGGAGGATGGCTCAAGTTGAAGATCACTCCAAACCATGCTCATGGACAATACTTCATAAGAGCAAATATGTGTAAATTATAACTGAACTTACAGAGGTGAGAGGGAGAGAAAACCTAACCTTGAGTGGAAAGCATAGTTACAACCATAAATTTAAAAATTATTTATTCTCAGGGACAATGCCTTCTAAAACTTACTACATGACATTTATTCCTTTAACTGTCCTCCTCAATCTGACTGGCTTCTAAAGAGACCAAATTTATGTGGTTTCATGCAAGGCCTTTAATAAATAAATCTTAAGAATAGAGTAGTATATGAATTACATAGAAATGTCAGCCTTGAAGAGTGATCAGTGTCTGGGAGAATGGAATAATGGAGGGTATGAAGGCTAAATTTTGACATAACCTCAGTGCTACTATCCACTTCCATCTTTCATCCTTCAAGTGTCTCTTTTAGATGTTGAATTGTAGTTAATGAAGCAGTATATAAAATAACAATTATTTCAATTATCATTATTACTGCTCAGTGAGTCTATGTATCTCAAGTCACTTGCAACTACAATTACCCATTCTTTAAGGTTGCTAAGCCTCTTTATAGTTAATCTAGAGATAATTTATTATTTAACAATCTAATTCAAGACCTAATTACTTTTGACTCTCTAATAAAGTACAACTTTCCTATTTTTGTAGCTTCTATGGTACCCACAACACTTGAAAATAGTTTAGGTGTTCAAAATAAAAAGTACTGGAATCATGACATAAATAAATGGCTCCCTTCATTCATTTGCCATGTTTTATCAAGCAATAACCTAATTAAAATGTTTAATGTCTACAGAGCAAAACAAAAATAATGTGTGCTTACAGGCAACATCTTCTGCCCATATATAATATACATAAGAACATGCATACATTTTTTATACCATGAAACCATCAATATGACACTGTGAGAGACCATCTTATTGACTTTTAAGATTGGGGAAATAAAGCTGAAAGTGGTGAAATAGTTAACTATTGAAACTCATGGTGCTGTTTGAGGCCAGTTTTGTGTCTCCAAAGACAATTCTTTTCCCCAGACTGGTAGTCTAGCAGTGACTTCTTCCTCTGTTTCCATGACCTCTACCTTTCTAATCTCCTTCACACCTGTGTCATGGACTGCCTTGCATCATAATGAATAGTGATCAAACTAGATGTAGTTATCTGACAACTTCCCCCTTTGCATATACAACCACAAAATTTTCTGTGGTTTGTAATTACCAAAATATATGAGAGAATTTGAAAGCAGTGGATCATTAGTGGAAAGGAATGGATCATTAGAAGCATGAATAACCTCTCTGATTTGTAATTAAAAGAAAAGTCCAGAAATGTTTTTCCCCCAAATCACAGAAAGTGACAAAGCAGAAATTAGTGTGCTTGGTTCTCAACATGCTGTTTTGAGGTCTTTCACTTACGTTTTGTTGAGACATCTATCTTAAAATCAGTATAATTTCTGCTACTATGAAAGCACAAAATCACAGGGAATTGGCTGACTGGAACTTTGGGGAAGTTTGATACCTTTAAACTTGTTACATAAAATTATGTAAGCTCAGCCTGGTGTTTGTTACCACAGAAGTGATTTACTGCGCTTTCCTTTAAATATTCCTTACCTTCTCTGTGTGCATGTATTATAGTTATTTTGTAGTACCCTAAAGGATAAACAAGGAATCTGAGAATTATTCCTATATGGTGAAGATACTATATTTTCATCTTTAACTGATATATGAGAAACAATATATTATGTAACTATGTTTTTTAAAAAAAGCCACGTAGCTACTAAGCTCACACTTGTGAATCAAATATAAATGTATGGATAAAATATAAAATTTAGAATATGGCTCATTAACATTTTCCTAAGTTGAATTTCCTTAACACATTTTAGAGAAAGCTATTGAGAACTTGTCACAATAGCCTCTCAAAATTCCTGACAGTATGAAATGGTAGGTTCTATCCTTAAGCAGTTTTTATTACTTAGATATAACGAAAATATACCAAAATAAAACTTTCTATATACAATTTTCTCACATCAGCAACTGATTCAGTAATCTATTTCAAAATTCTTTTGTAAGGCATGGATAATTTATCTAGTCCCTGAAACAAAGATAGAATTGGTTTTCGTTTGTAACTTCAAAATATAGGAGAGTTAGAAATGTATATGTTAACATTTTTTATGAGTTTTAGAGTAATCAGGAAGATAAAAACAGTCCTTTGGAGCTCCAAGAAAAAAAAAACACTTTTTGTTACAACGCTGTGTAAAGACTCTGTAACCTTTGTAATATAAGAGGGATTAGGGGCGCCCGGGTGGCTCAGTGGGTTAAGCCGCTGCCTTCGGCTCAGGTCATGATCCCAGGTCCTGGGTTCGAGCCCCGCATCGGGCTTTCTGCTCAGCAGGGAGCCTGCTTCCTCCTCTCTCTCTCTGCCTGCCTCTCTGCCTACTTGTGATTTCTCTCTGTCGAATAAATAAATAAAATCTTTAAAAAAAAATTATAAAAAAAAAGAGGGATTACATTTTCTCACAAATGAGCTATTTCTATACAATTTCTTCAAAATATAGCATTCAAATTACCACCTCTTTGAACTTATAGGCCTATTCTCCTAAGCTTATTTTTTTCCTGACATATTTTTGAAGGTAGTATTAGAGTGCATATAATTATCCTGTCATACTTTGTTTTCAGTATACATTTTCTTAAAATTTTACCTCCAGATCTTCAAAATTTGGGGACAAACACTTTAAGTGTCTACTATTTGTGTCTTCCATTCAGCAACAAGAAAAGATGACAGAAAATTCATAGCTGTTAGAACAATGGTAATAAAAACAAACTCAGGAGGCAGTTGTTTTCTGCAGAAAGTTTTAAAAGTTGGTTTATGTTATTTTACATTTGCTTGGGGCTTGGTAGTTCATTAAGTATGTGCAAAGTATTATCTCATTTAATTCTTATATCAACCAAATGGTATATTTAGTATTACTTTTTTCTGTTTAATATATGAGAGAAATGAACCCCACAGAAGTTAAACAAATTGACCAAGGTCATGATAGGCTAATAAATGAAAAGAATAGCTTATCTTCACCTGCTTAAATTTTCATCCAGCCTTATCAAACAATTATAAGCTTCTCAAGATATGACTTTAATAATTTACAAGACAGAACAAATGTATGTATAGTTGTTGGTGGCCATATTTAACATTAGTCTACTTTACTATATTCCAGAAAAGGGGAGTCAAATGTTTAAGGAATTAGTGATATAGAGTCAGATGCATTTATTTACTAAATCATTCATTTAATACATGTTGGTGGAGTTCCAAGCATATGTCAAATACTTACTAAAAACTGAGTATAGAGGTGCTTGGGTGGTTCAGTAGGTTAAGCCTCTGCCTTCTGCTCAGGTCATGGTCTCAGGGTCCTGGGATGGAGCTCTGCATCAGGCTCTCTGCTCAGCAGGGAGCCTCCTTCCCCCTCTCTCTCTGCCTACTTGTGATCACTCTTTCTGTCAAATAAATAAATAAAATCTTTTAAAAAAATTAAAACTGAGTATAAAGGAGTAAATAAAGCAAAGGTGGTTCTATCCCTACTGAGCTTAAAATCTTACATAGACATAAGAGTAAAAAGCGTGTAAAAATTCTGTATCAGAATAACCTGATTTATTCTGGACTAACAAACATCTCTAACATTTCATTATTTTAATGCAATAAAAATTATTTCTTTGTTCATACCACATGTTTAATAGAATTCAGAGGTGGAACTCTGCTTGCTCATTGTAGTGGCTCAAGGATCCAAGCTGACAGATTCATTTTGTGTTATGGTTACATGATCACCAAGGCAAAGGGAAAGAAGCAAGGTGAATCACTTGCTGGCTTTTAAATCTTCCATTCAGAAATGACACAATACCTTCCACTCCCATTTCACTTGTCAGAGAAAGTCACATGACCACAATTAGCTTTAAACAGGGCCAAAAAGCACAAACTTATCATGTTTTAAGAAGCACCATAGGAATATATATGAATAATTCTAATAATTACCATTGGTCCTAAAGCAGGATGCATGCATAATATAGTATTACTAAGTAAAAAAGATGACTGCTATACAGACTTTAATGTAGCCCTCATAGTCTCTACCTCCTGGTATTCATACCTGTGTAAATTCCCTCTCTTTGTGTATGGGTAGAATCTCAGACTTGGTTCTAACTGAATTAATATTGTAAAGGTAGTCTGTGTGGGCTAGTATAACAAAATGTCAAAGACTGGATGGCTTAAATAACAGAAATTTCTTTCTTACATTTTTAGAGGTTAACAAGTCTAACCCATTTGATTTTTGGTGAGGATTCTCTTCCTGGCTCATAGATGGCCTTCGTCTTGCTACATACTCACATGGCCTTTCTTTAGTGCATGTTCACAGAGGGAAGATGGGAGCAAGCTCTTCTTATTTTCTCTTCTTATAAGGTAGTTAATCCTATGGAATCAGGACTCTTCCCTTAGGATTCCGTTTAACTTTACTTATTAGTGGCCCCATCCCAGATACCATCACACTGGGGATTATGGCTTCAACATATGAATTAGTGGTGAGAGGGATACAAATATTTAGTCTCTAATGGTGACAGATATCAGTTCATTGGTAATGCTACCTAAGACTGTAATTATCTGTTTAGTTGAGATTCTTTTCCTTGCTGTCTTTGAGGAAGGAAGGTGACATGTCGTGAGCTCACTTAGAGAAGGGGGCACATAATAAACAAATGAGGGTAACTTCTGGAAACAACAATTAAGAAACCAAGGTTCAGCCCAACAGCCTGAGAGGAACTGAATACTAAGTCATATGAGCTTGGAAGCAGATCTTTCCCCAGACTAGCAACAGATGAGATTGTAGCCATGTTAAATATTTTAATTTCAGCTTTATGTGGTCCTGAAGCAAAGAATTCAGCTTAGCTGTACCCAAACTCCAGATTTACAGAAACAGTGAGACATAAGTATGTATTGTTTCAAAGCACTATGTTTGTGATAATGTTGTTACATGGTAATAGATAATGATACAAGTACAGTAACAGAGTAATTAGTTTCTTGATAGGTGATATCACAGAAAGCCTCACAGATAGAGATGAAACTAAGTACTGTTTTTAAGAATAAGTAGAAATATTTAAGAAAGCCAAGAATGGAAGAGAAGGGAGTTATAGGAAAGGTGCAAGGATTTACAAGGGAGTCTGTAAGAAAGCATAGAAAAATGAAAGTATGGGGTGCCTGGGTGGCTTAGCGGGTTAGATATCAGACTCCAGATTTTGAATCAGGTCATGATCTCAGGGTGGTGAGATCCAGCCCTGCATTGGGTTCTATGTTCAGCACGGAGTCTTCTTGTCCCTCTCACTCTTTCTCTGCAACCCCCCTCACACTATCTCGCACACACTCTCCCTCTCTTTCTCTCTCTCTCTGTCTCTCTAAAATAAATAGTCTTCTTAAAAATAAAGAAAAATGAAAAAAGAAAGAAAATAGAAGTAATCAACATTGCTAAAATAAAGGGAATCCATATAAGGAAATGTGAGAGGATCTGCCTAGAATTCAAGCTAAAGAGATATAAAAGGATTTAGAATAAATGAGTGATATATTTATAATTATGAATTAAGTACACAAAAGCCATTCTTTTACTCTGTTTCTTAAAAAAAAAAGCGTATTTTTCCAGGTTTCATTTAACAGCAGGAATATTTTAAAACATTTAAGTCAACTATATAAAAACTTAAAAAATCATTCTTTATATAGCTTTATTATTTTTTTTAATCATTACTTAGTGATTTAGTCTCCTAAGTCTCTAACAGCAGGTGGAATGGAAGACCCCCCCCGCCATAGTGATGCCTTTGTCAGCCAAGGCATTATAGTCCTTTAACGCCTGCTCTGTCTGCAGGGCCCACACATCAATGCCTTGTTTTGCCAGGCACTTTGCAGTTAATTGGGCACCTTCAAAACCTCACTCATTCCTCCGCCAGTCACAAGGGTCTGCACACCCTTCTTGACAACTTTCTCCACATATGCAGCCTACATAAAAGGAGAATGCTCAGTTCCTTTATCTCTCCAATTGCAAGCCCGACTTCACCCTGGCCACACTTTGTAGACATAGGTTTTAGTAGAGCCTTGTAATTTCATTTGCCCCCATGATAGGGAAGCAATTTTAGGGGAAGGCATGAGGAATTTAACTGAATTCCAATGCCCTCTCTTTATGGGAATTGAGATCCCAAAGGGCTCCAAGGGTTACCTCTCTTTATATAGCTTTAAAAACAACCTGCCAACCCATAATACATCTACTGATAACAACATGGAATAAATCAACTATATTACTGAACAACCTAATAAGCTTTTCATTTCATTTTGTTTAAATAACAAATCCCTCTAAATAACGATCTTTTAAACTGAATATATTCAATAGCTGTTTCAATTATCTATTGTTGCATTACAAGTCACTCCAAAAGTTAATGGCTTGAAACAATATCAATTTGTTATTTCTGACAATTCTGTGAGCTGACTGGGCTCTTCTAGGTGGCTCTTCTCCAGAAGAGCCGCCAGCTGAGGTCACTCACTTGCGGCATAAGGCAGGTGGCCAGGCTGCATTACGGATCTGAGATAGCTTTACACACGTCTACCACCTCAGTGTTCTTCTACAGGGCATCTCTCTCCACATGACAGTTCTGGGCTTCCTTACAACACAGTAGTCTTAGTATGGTCATTCTTACAAGGGGCCTCATTTACCCAGAAAACAGTAGGGCAAGCTCTGGGCCTCTTAAAAGCTGGAGCACATGGCTTTAAAACCATCATTTTTGCCACTTTTTTTTTTTTAAGTCAAAACCAGGCCAGCTCATATTCCAAGTTAGAAATGAAGACTCCAGGGGTGCCTGGGTAGCTCAGTGGGTTAAACCTCTGCCTTCAGCTCAGGTTATGATCTCAGAGTCCTGGAATCGAGCCCCACTTTGGGCTCTCTGCTCAGCAGAGAGCCTGCTTCCCCCTCTCTCTCTCTCTGCCCACTCGTGATCTGTCTCTCTCTGTCAAAAAAAAAAAAAAAAGTGCTAAACCAGGCACTCACGTTGTTTATTAAAAAAAAAAAAAAAAAGAAAGAAAGAATGAAAGAAAGAAAGAAATGAAGACTCCACATCTGGATGGGAGGAAGAAAGGATCTATAGCAGTTAAGTCTGGTTACTACCTACTATGATAAGTATATGATAGGCATAGTTTATTTTCAGTGAAAGTAAAAATCCTCCATTAACATCGCTAAATATCAGAACTGAAGTATTAGAAAACTGTTTTTGAAGATTAGTGATAGAACCATACAGGTAAGGTGTAGCAGCCACTAATATGCTCATAGAACTAGAGGTTGAATGTGAGATTAGACTTATCCAAGCCAATGCTAGGTACCACTAATACCTAAAATTGTTCAGCCTTCTTTTTTTTAATGAAGCTATTCCAATTAGATAGTCCATGAATTTATAATAATTTTTTGTTCAAATAGTTTTGAAAAATAATGAAGAGTATTTCTATTCTCCTTTTAAAGACTTGACAACTTATATTAAAATAAGAACGTTCTAATTAAGGCTAGGCTTCCATCAGAAAGAAACAATTTTTAAAACTGGGGTTCTTAACCTCAGAGAGTCAGTAAATTTCTGAGATTTAAGCAAAATTTTGCATATATACATTTTTCTAGGTAAATGGTTCATTAGCTTTCTTTGTTTTGGTCTGCCCATCTTTCACAGGTCTCAGTATGTACAGTCAGAAGAACTATATTTGAACCATGATTTGATCAACTTTAACCGAATGTCTCATTTACCCAATGAAAATAATACTACCTGTTCTGCCTCAAAAACAATACTCTGAACATGATTTATCACTTGTAAACTAATTATTAAAATATTATTTTTAGAAACCATGGTTTTTAAATTATTATTTTTCTCATATGGGATCTAAGTAATTAAAAACTACTAATTAACCACTTGTCATGTGCTTCAAAATCTCTTAAGTGCTTTAAAAGTATTATCTTGTTTGGTCCCACAGCAACACTATGAAATAGGTTTCACAATCCCCATTTTACTGCTAGGAGACCTCAAGAGATAAAAATTTTACTTGTTGCTGCATAATCACCCAATAGAATGGACTGTCATGTTACTTCATTAACACGTGAGTCTCTCTCTTTAGAAGAATTCTGATTTGGTGATGTAATTTGGCTTATCCAAATAGAAGTACCTGTCACTTAGGGGCATAAGCTTTCAGAACCAGTGTAAAATTCACCATCTTCTCTCTCACCTGCTATGATCGTGAAGGATGTGTCAAGTGAAAGCTTGGGTAAGGAGTGAGGAGGACATGAAACACCAATAAAGATAAATGGGGTATGAATGAGAGATAGATTTAGTTATCTTAAACCAAGAAAAATTTAGCATGTGTTTGCTATCACAGTCACACCTACCCTATCCTGACTGATATATACACCCAGTAAAAAGGGGAGCCAATCTAGTCTGGCTCCAAAGCCTGAACTTTGAACTGCTCTGCTCTTCTACCTCTCTTGATTTTACAAATAACTTTTTTTTTTAAATTCATGTTCTTTCATTAACCTCTTATGTTTTCTGAGAAAACATTTCATTGTAACCTTGAAAAGACATTTTGTCCTGCATGGTGCTAGTTTTCAGAGAAAAATGATAGGATGTAAGGCTGCCAAACTTCCCCAAAGCACTATTTTGAAGTTGGGGATAACCTCCAACAATAGAATGAGAAATCTATTACAGGTGCTAAAAATATGTATGCTCAGCTAACTGAGGAAAATAAGAAAGAAACTTGGACCATAGGCTCTTTGGATAATTGGGACCTCAACTGTTAAATTGATGTTACCTTATTAAAAATAATTAAAACATAGAGGTGTCGGGGTGGCTCAGTTCTTTGACAAATGACTCTTGATTTTGGCTACGGTCATGATCTCAGGGTGGTGAGATCCAGCCCTAAATCAAGCTCTGCACTCAGGAAGAAGTCTGCTTAAGATACTCTCCCTCTGCCCTTTGCGCCCCCCCATCTCTCAAAATAAAGAAATCTTTAAAAAAATAATTAAAACTTGGAAAAATCTTAGTACATAAATTTTTGTAATGTTTTTGTAAAAGTACTTCTGTAAATGAAATTCCACACTCCTAAGTTACTGAAAAGAGCTGAGATGGTCAACAAGACCCTTTTCCTGAACTAACGTGGCTAAAAATTGCTTTGAGGAAGATGAGGATGATTACAATGATGATAATGATGATGACAAAGATACCAGCTAACACATTTTTCATGAGTTTACTGTGTACCAGACCATCTGCTAAGTGAATTTCCTTTCGCAGCCTTGTGTGGTGTGATTACAACCTCCATTATGTAAAGGGAAAGCTAGTATAGCTAAAGAAGGTGTGCTGAAATTGGATCCATGCAAACTGAATTCAGAGCTCCCATGCTCAATCACTCTGGTATATTTGCCCTGTGCAACCGAGATAATATCTGTGTTTCTTTTCAGGTAAATCTTTCCTAAGATGCTGGATCATAGACAGGTTCTTTATCAGAATCCCATTTGTATTATCTCTGACAAAAACAAGCAAATGTGCAAATAAAAATGAGCAGAGTCGAATGGCCCTCCAGTTAGGGAAAGATGCAAAATCTAGGGTCAACTTTCTCATACCAAGGACTCAACACTTTTACATTTGGAGCAAAGATTGTAGTTTTTTAGTTTGTGTGCTGTTATTTTACTTCAGTTGTAAACTGAGAATACTACAGTATACAGTAATCTCCAAAGTGTTCTTTAAGATGTAATATAGAACATAATCTTTCCAAAAATAAGCTTATTTGGGCAACTAGTATATCAGAAATTAGCTTCTTCTATAATAGGGGTTGAATGGAGCAAGGTATTGCTTTGAATTTGAGATAGGGTAAGAAAAGGACTAGAGAGAGAGAGAGAGGAGAAACATTTATGTGAAGTTCTACATCTTTGATTTATTTCCTTTCATAGTTCTAGTTTTTTAAGTCTGAATTTAAGGTCATTTAAACATTTGTTTAATTATGCAGAAATAACTAAAGCAATTTCAAACTATAGTTAAAAGACATGTAAATGTTTTTTATTAATATACATAAGGTTTTGTGTACAATATGCATTACTATTGGAAAATATGTAAAATCAACTGAAATTGTAATTGTTCAAAGCTTTATTTTGCTTTAGAATTATTTGTGAAAATAGAATATTATGCAAGACTAGATTAGTGTATGTGATTTTTTCTTTTTTTTTTCCCTCTGTTTGCTCCCCCATTCTTCTAAGGGGGTGCACTTACCTTTCAAAAAGAAGTATTAATTAAAAAGAAGTCTACACAAATGAATTTGAAAGCTTTAATTTAGGTAAATCAGGAAAATGCAAATACAGTATTTGTCATAGCAGAGTGGTTTAGCTTTGCTCTCTGATGCCTTTCACATATTTCTAGTTGCCATGGCTTCCTGTCTATCACGTCCATGACAAGCATTCAAAGCAGAAATATTGTAGGAGGATAGCTTCTCTGAGAACACACATACTACATAAAGACTTTATTTCTGACTCAGTGACACCATTCACCTGCACGTAAAGAGGGAGTGGTCAAACAGGCACTACTTGTTTTTATTCCTGTTTTGTTACCGTCAGGACCCTTTAATGTGGCATGTTTATTTTTTATGGAGTGGCTTTTCTTTGTGTTCTTTACGTGTTATCAGATCAGTGCCTCCTAGTGGCCAGTAAAGGTCATAAGACTATTTCTTGCATTGTCTTCCTTCACTTGGTGAGCCTTTCCGTATAGTTTGGATCTGTATAGTTAATCTGGGATCCGCGATGTTTTACTAATTTGATAGTTTCTTGGGTATATGAGTCACTTCCCTGTTTCCATTGCAATTAAAATGTCTACATCTGTCTTAGAAAAGGTCTATATATGTGCTGTCCAATACAGTAGCCACACACCACATGTAGGTTTTTAAATTAAAATAAAAAGTAAATTAAGGCTAGAATAGCCAGAAAATTCTCTTACACAGTGTTGGTTTCTGAAACAAAGATAAAATCTGTAGAATATATATTAATACAAGAACTTACTAATATTTTATTTTTATTAATATTTCAAACACTTTATATTACTCACAATATGATCTCTGTATTTATAAAACATTATTCTGCTTTAAAATAAAGTCTTGTTGCTTTCAAACATATTTCTAAGTTTGCAAACCCCATGTTTGACTTTAAAAATCTGGTCACATGACTACAAATAGATTTTTTTTTCCTAGTCTTTCCAGAAGCCATACAGTATTTTGACCTGGAAATAGCAGGTAGGTAGAACCATTTTTTTATTATTGGAACTTCCCATTATAACCTATTATAACTAAAATAATCTTTGTTCTCATTCATATGCCTCTAAGACTTTTTTTTTTTTTTAAGATTTTAGTTATTTGTCAGAGAGAGACAGTGCGCCCACAAGTAGGCAGAGCAGCAGGCAGAGGAAGAAGGAAAAGCCAGGCTCTCTGCTGAACAGGAACCCTGTAATGTGGGACTGGATCCCAGCACCCTGGGATCATGACCTAAGCCAAAGGCAGAAGCTCAACTACCTGAGCCACCCAGGAGTCTCCCTCTAAGGCTATTTCTAAAATATGCATCATATGATAGAGTTTAATATTACATATATTTATATTCTTTACTGTCATACTTTTTGAAATTGATGATATATATGTATATCGGTATACATATATATATATATATCCTATCTCTTATACATACATTTCTCCTTTCAGCTTGAATAATACTTTGACTATCATAAAAAGTTTACCTCTAAATATAAAAATTCAACTTATATTTCCTCTAATATCCTGTGCAATTAAAGTAATACTTGTCTTTATTAATGTTTTATATTTATATAAAATCCAGAAGTATACATGCAGACATGTGATCCAAAGACATTTTTTATTATTGTTAATGTTTTATAAAGAAGAAAGCAGCAAGAAATATAATGAAATTGTAGTTAGTTCAACTTACATAATTTAAAATTTTGAAGATAGAATTCCACTAGATCTTGCTGCCTATAGCAAGCTATTACTTTTTTAATATGTGAAAGCCATTGTCTTTATTTTATAGTCTGAACTTAAAATAATATACAGTTGAGAAATTATCTTCCAACCATGACAACAGTATGGTAATATTTTCACAAATTTACTTTCCTCTTGCTACATATTAGTTTAATATGAATCAGAGCTTCACCAGTAGAGGAGCTTTACTTATTTTTTAAAGATGTTTTACTTATTTACTTGTGAGAGCAACAAAGAGAAAGAGCATGAGTGGAGGAGGCACAGAGGGAGAGGGACAAGAAGACTCTGCCCTGAGTGCAAAGCTTGATACAAGGCTTGATCCCAAGACCCTGAGATCATGACCTGAGCTAAAATCAAGAGTTGGCCCCTTAACCAAATGAGCCACCCAGGTACCCCTGAACTTTAAACAGACATTTTTTATCTATCTATCTACCTGTACATGCAGTGGATGTGATGAGGTTGTTTTCTGGAGCATACATCTTAGCCCTAATTTTCTTTTAAGATTTTATTTGTTTTTTGAACTGACATTTACTACATATATTTATTTTTAACGTGTAGAAAATTCACAAAATAAAATGAAAATCAATGAACTTAAATAATTATCACATTTTTAAAATATATTTTTCAAAATATCAAGGAAAACATAAACTTAATAAGATTAAAAATGAAATGTGCAATGCTATTATAAATAATTGGCAGGGAAGCCATTAAAGAAATGTATTGCAACAATGAAGTAACCACTCCATAAAACAACAAAATGAAAATTGAAAATTAATATTTGATTTTTTTTTTAAAGAGCTAGCTTCAAAAATAGTATGTTAATGATTTCTACCCCCAACATGGGGCTTGAACTCACAACCCCAAGATCAAGAGTCATGTGCTCTACTGACTGAGACAACAAAGTACCCCAATGGAGCATCCTGCTTTCTTACCTTCTCTTCCAAAAGTGGTGATCTCATGAATGCTTTCTAGTTAACTTCTTGCCTTCTGATCTGTCCCAGAGCCTACTTTCTGAGGTACCTAAACTCTAATGAGTATCTCTCTTCACATTTCATTGAAATTTGCAATTTAGATAGGTACTATCTTACGTGAAGTTGGCTGGATTTCCTGACTTTGCCTCATTCGGCCTCTGTTTCCTGGTTCTTAGCATAGGCTATTAACCCTACTTCTGAACATAACCAGAAGGATTAAATGAAGAGTTTCATGTAAAATCATTCACCCAATTTCTGGTGCTAGAAAGGACTTAACAAATACTAATTGTTAGAAAAAATCAGACAAGTTTTGATTCATCCTCCCAAATGTAGAAAATAATATTTATGACTGAATTGTGCCATGTATGCACAAGATAAATAATAAACCATGTAAATTGATCATTACCTGGTAAACTCTGTACAAATCTTATTGTAGAAACACTAGAATTCCCATATACTTATTGTTGTGAATACACTTCAAGAACCATAGTACTACATGTTGAAGTCTAAAAAATCTGACATCTCCACCAAATTGACAATTGAAGAATCCTTGAGAAAAAAATGCTTAACAATCTGTAATTTACATTTCTCAGTGGAAACCAATATTATGTTTATATTATAGCACAGATAACATTATCAGCAGAATAATTGAGCCAAATGAATCATGACTGAAAATCTCATTACCAGAAGGCACCATGCTGATATCATAGACCTCACATACTTTCTTCTTTCATCTTGTTGCAGTATCACATGTCTCCTGTTATTTAGTAGGTATGCTTTGGTGTCTGCTTCTAGTTTTTTATAACTATTGCTTTGATATTATAATACATTTCTTGTGAATGATGAGCTTTAAATTAATTTACTGTTTCAAAGGAAAATCTACAAACATGGACAACTGTTCCTAATAAATTTATTTACAACTAACTAATGTGCAATTTGTTGCTTGTCAAAACATTGGAAGTTATGTTCTTGTTTCATGTAAAATATAATTAGCCAATACTTTTAGTAGGATATACAAGCAGAGGAAGTATTACCAAATTGAGACTCCATTATCTGTTTATTCTGTCTTTGATTTTATTTTTTTTTTAAGATTTTATTTATTTGACAGAGATCACAAGTAGTCAAAGAGGCAGGCAGAGAGAGAGGAGGAACAGGCTCCCCGCGGAACAAAGCCTGATGTGGGGCTCGATCCCAGCACCCTGGGGTCATGACCTGAGCCGAAGGCAGAGGCTTTAACCCACCCACTGAGCCACCCAGACACCCCTCCGTCTTTGATTTTTAAAAGAATTAAAGAAGTCTTATCTTCTATTCAAATGAAATAAAATAAAATAATTTAGCACATTCTCTTCATGACTGGTGGTATCATTTCTGATTTTATGATAAGCAGTAAAAACAAAATCTGTAAAAAAAAAAAACTACTTTGAATTCACTAATGAATCATAATATTCTATTCTGATATATATGAATGTGTGTATATATGTATGTGTATATATTCTATTCTGATATATATACAGAATATATATATGTGTGTGTATATATAATACACACATATGCAATATGTGTGTATATACATATAATATATATGTGTTTGTGTATATATATATAAAATTTGGCTCTAAGTCTTGTGTTTTTTAAAAAAGAAAGTAGTTTATTTTAACATGTTTTTGTGTAATGGAAAATAAAGATAAATGTACTTAAAATATTAGGGTATAGATATTTTCTTATATGTTCCAACTTTACCTATAGACTTTGGTGCTTAGTTGCTTTTCCCTTTTAATCGTTTAGTGTTCTTCTATTCACAATTCTTTATTTGATAAGCAACCAGAATCATGAATTGTGTTAAAACAAAATTCCAGGGGCGCCTGGGTGGCTCAGTGGGTTAAGCCGCTGCCTTCGGCTCAGGTCATGATCCCAGGTCCTGGGTTCTAGCCCCACATCGGGCTTTCTGCTCAGCAGGGAGCCTGCTTCCTCCTCTCTCTCTGCCTGCCTCTCTGCCTACTTGTGATTTCTCTCTGTCAAATAAATAAATAAAATCTTTAAAAAAAAAAACCAAAAAAACAAAATTCCAAATTACATAACCATAAAAATATGATCAAAGTTTGGATTACCACCATCAGTTAGCATTTATTTTGCAATACAGAGATTTAGGTACAGTCCTGCCATGCAGATTTTCTTTTTAGATATAAGATCTACTCAGACATTACTCCTAGGTCATAAAGAAGATATTTTATAAATAAACACACTGAAAAAATTTTACAATCAAAAAATCATTTTTTTTAAAGATTTTATTTATTTATTTATTTATTTGACAGACAGAGATCACAAGCAGGCAGAGAGGTAGGCAGAGAGAGAGGAGGAAGCAGGCTCCCTGCCAAGCAGAGAGCCCGATGCGGGGCTCGATCCCAGGACCCTGAGATCATGACCTGAGCCGAAGGCAGAGGCTTAACCCACTGAGCCACCCAGGCGCCCCTCAAAAAATCATTTTAACATAGAATAAAATACACAGTCTGGTTCTGTAGTGCAGAGTGGAAGGGGCTACTTTGCAATAATTTAGGACAGTCCTATTCTAAGTGTATAGTTTCCATTTTTAATTGAGTTGAAGTCAAAGCAACTTCTGTGCTTTCTAGTATTTGTTAGATCTCCTTAAGTTTTTCAATCCCTTCAAGTTTTCCCTCCTCTTCTGTAATTTTCTCCACACATACCAAAGAGTTCCTTTTTTTTCTGCCTGCTTTTCATCAATACTCTTCCCCCCATCTGTTAAGTGAAGTCTTGTGTAAGGGCTCTCTGCTAAGTACTCTGTTCTGCTTCCAATATAGTAAGTTACTTCTGTCTCATTTCCCCCACATCATCTTACCTAGAAAAGAACAAATTCCCATCATCTGCCCATTCTCATACTCAGATGGGATGAACAGAGTTGTAATATTGAGTTGACAAAATTTATTTATCTGGACTAAACAGGGCTTAACTACTTCCTGATAGGCCCATTACCTACTCAGGCAGCATGGTATGAGTAGAAAACAAAACCCAACCACCAATTTGTTGTGAACCTAAACAAGTCACTTAACTTTGAGACTTGTGTTTCTTTATATACAAAATAGCACTGATGATACCATACAGATTCTGTGAAAATCAAACAGTACATTGTATGCAAATGTCAGTGGTAGGGTAATATAATAGGAACCCAGGCCTTCAAATCAGTCACATACTATTTGAAACTTGCTATTTTCAAAATGCTTGTTGGTATATGACCTTAAGCAAGTCGCTTTAATTCTAGATTTATGTCTCTGAAGATGGGAATAATACTGACCCCTAACACATTAATAGTGATGACAATTAAACAAGATAATAATAAAAAAATGGTACCAAGAAGTGGGAGAGAAAGTAGGAAGAGATAGAAGTGATTCTATCTCGTTCACTTACCTAGTATTTACCATTTTTTGCCCTGCACATGCATTTTCTATCTCATGGAGGTTTCATTCGGTGATAGTTTTGGAAGCTTGGAGGGCCTGGAAAAGGATGTTTCGAAAACAAGTGTGAGACTTATTTTTTGCATGTGTAATTGTGTGACCATAACAACATGATCCTATCAGAAAATATTCCACAGGCCACTGCAAGAGAAGAGAACTCATAGAAAGGAGTACCTACATTGATATATGCCAACTTGAGAAATTTACATAAGTGCATCTTATATTTTTTCTGTTTTTCTATACATTTGAAATACTTTTAGTTAAAAAATAAACCTGACTATTCCTTAAGGAGCAGGAAATAATTACATGGTTAAACTGCAGAGAAGATTCAAGTTGATATCACAATATGGCTCTATCCACATGGGGCTTTGGAGAACAATCATTGAAGTTGAGTTTGACACAGTAATATAAAGATCTTGCAGGATTGGGGGAAAGGTAAGTAGCAGGGACAAAGGAAGACAGAACACAAGAGTGGCCAAAAGCAACAATTTGGATTTATAGTTAAAGCAAGTTTATAGGATAGGAATTCCTCAGCAACTACAATGACTAGATGGATTTTTGTAGATTAGAAGGCCTTATCCAGAAGATAAGGTACTGAGTAGAAGCAGAGACCTTGACTGACTCCTTGACTCTGAACAAGTATCTGGTAGAACAGAAATTTTTGAGAAAGAAAAAGTTTCTACTGTGTGGGCAAATAGAGGAAAGGTGAAAAACTTCCTTTTGTTTTGATAGTCTATTCCTGTAAAATTAAGTTCTACATAGAATAAAGGAAATTCAGTCAGTGGTGATGATATAGAATGACTCCGGTTTTACCATGAAAGGAGAAAGAATGCTAATGGGCTCAGTGGGTTGACCAGCATAAACTATTCAAGAGCCAAGAATTTTGTACTTCCACCTAGGATTCTTTCTATTATTAAAATTTACTGTAATGAAAGAGAAAATTAAGAGTATTAAGGAACAGAAAATGGTGTGTTTCTCTCTCTCCCTCTCTCATACACACACACATACACACACACACACAGGCACACACATGTACACATATATACAGACTACATACAGCAATAATAACAGAATAGGATGACTGAAAAAGCATCTTACATCTGAGTTTATAGAGCCCTTAATACCAACTGGAACTGGAGATTTTCAAGCTTCTTTTTGGTTGACAGCAGATTTGCTGAAAGATTGATCTTGCTTGATGGCATATCAACTCAGTTTTGAAGAAAATTAGTGATTCTGTGTGACTTTTAGGATGGCAGACTTTGGCAAAAGTCAGTCAAGTCCCAGTAAACAATTAGTCCAATTCCAATCAATAAAACTGAGGCACATCCAATAGAAGAACTGCCCATTTCATGGCCTATCTCTTCAAAGCTAGAGAGATCACTACTGTTGAACATATTGATAAAAGGAAGAAGAAGAAGAAGAAGAAGAAGAAGAAGAAGAAGAAGAAGAAGAAGAAGAAGAAGAAGAAGAAGAAGAAGAAGAAGAAGAAGAAGAAGAAGAAGGAAGAGGAGAAGGAGGAGGAGGAAGAAGAAGGGGGAGTGGGAGGAGGAAGAAGCCATCCTTGGCAATGGACTCCAGGTAACAATAAATTTCAGTCTTTAATTTTACTAATGGTTGATTCCCCTGTTTCCCACATTGCCTTTTTGGCCAAATTACTATTTGTTCTATTTGTTACGTATATCTTGCTAATCTTGTGATAACCACAAAGTCTCAGAAGGAAGTTGAGGGTGATGATAAGTGTTTTGCAGATGTTTACCAAAAGCAAACATTAAAACAATGGTCATCCATAATTAATCAAAATTATTCTAAAGAGGGTATTTTATTTGCTCATGTTTAAGATAAGACTAAGTAAGACCATCATCCTTTTTAAAGGGTAATAAAAGATCATTTCTATGAAATTTTTGTAGGTTCTAATTCTTACATTTTTGTAAGAATAGGATTATCAGAATGAGGTTTTCCAATTATAAAACTGGGTGATTTTTTAACCTTGTTTCACCAATTTCTGCTTCCCTTATTCTATGAAGAGACAGATTGCATCATCTTCTTCATTATAAATTTCACAGAGATTATCAAAGACTTCATTTTATGTGACACTGTAACAGAGAAGATATAAAGCCACAAATATTAACCCTTACACACTATCCATGGTGCTTCTTTACACAACCTAGCAGAAATACTGGACAAAACTCCTGTGGTTTACTCTGCTTTAAAAATTATTTTATAGTTCCAGGGGCACCTGGGTGGCCCAGTGGGTTAAGCCGCTGCCTTCGGCTCAGGTCATGATCCCAGGTCCTGGGTTCGAGCCCCGCATCGGGCTTTCTGCTCAGCAGGGAGCCTGCTTCCTCCTCTCTCTCTGCCTGCCTCTCTGCTTACTTGTGATTTCTCTCTGTCAAATAAATAAAATCTTTAAAAAAAATTATTTTATAGTTCCAGGTGTGTGTGTGTGTGTGTGTGTGTGTGTGTGTGTGTGTACATTTCTTTAAGATAGAAACATCCTGCTTTTTCTGAGAGTACAAGAAACTATGTTGATGATGAAACATTGTAAAAAATGTCCTATCTGGGAGAAAAGCATTATACTTCAAAATGATCAAAACAGTGAGGAGCCACGGAATGGCAAATATACTGCAATACAATAGAACAAGCTAAACCTACAGATCAGGCATGCATTGAGGTGTAGAAATCCTAATAAAACTAATATAAAGTTTCACTGCACCAGTGGCTATCATTCAGTCCAACAAAAGCAATCTTCTGAATAATGGGAATAGCATTAAGGAAAAGTCATAATTACATGGGTGGATACCTCACACTACAAATCCTACAGGGCATCTAGTTCTTCTGTGATGCATATTATATGCACTATGGAAGAATGTCTTCCTTACAAATAAATATACAACCAGAGTGCAGAAAAAGAAGACACAATGAACAGTATTGAAATATTCTGTCCCTCATTTCTCCGTATCTGGCAAGTGACTCAGATGCTTTAGGCAGCATTAAACACTAATGTTAGGAGGTGGCAATGGATGAATGTATCTTTGTTGAACCCATTCAATATGGTAATGAGAAATATATTGCTATAGATAACATCTGTGAAGTAATATAAAAGCCACGAAGTGGCTAAAAACAATGACAAAAAGTAGATTTATTCTTTTTCCAAGATGATGAAGTTACTATTAAACAGCCTCTTTGTCCCTCTACATAAAATTAAAATTAATATCGATCATGAAAAGATACATGAGGACTGAGTTGAACAATTATTCCTAGTTATTGACCAAACAATGTTGTCATCCCATCAGCCCACCCAAATTACATAATTACAATGTGTTTTCTCAAAGAAATAAGAAATCATCACAACAGCTTAATAATGTTTTATATGACCTACAAAATATAGATTCACCTAGAGTTATGTTTTTTCCCACATTTAGTACAGATTCAAATAACAAGAAAGTAAGAGCAAGTTGCAGACTTTAAAATAAGCACATATCAATTTAGCTTAATTTTTTAAAAATAAATCAAAGCAAACATTAAATTGATGTTCATTAGCTACTTCCTTGATGTAATGGATGCAAGTTTTACTTTCATTGGGAAAGTATATTTTCAGATCAATTTGTATATCCCACTATCACTCTCTTCCGTGTTTTTATAAATTCCAGCTTCCTTGGATGACTAGTATAAAATCAACTCCTATCACTCCATATTCACTCCTTTTCTCTTCTATCTTCTCACATTTGATTTTCATTTCAAAGTCTTCTGAAGGGTCACCTAATGATTTAGTTAATATTTAGTCCATTGGCTTTTCTGTGAGTTTGCTTGTTTGACATCCTCCATCCCTTACCATCCCTTACCATTGCCCACCTTTTGCCTCTTTCCTGGTCTCTGTAGAGTAGATCTTAGAGTTTTCTCTAACTCCCTGCAAACCTATTCTTGATTCCTTCAGTTAAGTCTTCCCTCTCCACTAACATGTTAAGTTTAGCTATGTCCACGTTCACTCATCAGTCCTCAAACTCTTCCACATCACTTTTATCCCATCACATGACTTCCATGCTCATGTCTTTGTAAGTGATTTTCAAATATGTGTGATTTCGCTCCAACTCCATATTCCAATTACACAGAGTATACAGTTACCCTAATCTCAATATGTGCCAAAGAAAAAGCATTTTCTCCTGCTGACATGAGTTCCACTTCTTAGTTAATAGCTTTACACGATTTTCTCAATTGCTTAAATTTGAATATTTTACATTCATGACAATCCTTCCCTTCTCATAACCCCAATTCCCAGTACTTTAAATTTTATACTTATTATCTCTGTTCAGGATTGTACAATAATTTCCTAACTGCATCCCATAATTCCCAACAATTCATTGTGGTTTTATCAACATTTTCTTCCTGAAACCTAAATCTGACAGCATCAAACCTCTCTTAAAGAATTAACTTTAATGCAGATTAAAGATGAAATTTCCAGATTTCTATCACCTGACTTCAGTTTATATTACTGCAAAGCAGTAATTGCAAAGCATTGAACCGAATGCTCCTTGCTTTTTAGCATAGTTATGATAAATATTGTTTTTCCTGGTGGCTCTTGGTTCTGGAACACTTTTCATTTCATCTATAAATTCCTATTGAAGTTTTTCCCAAGGCTTAGCCTTCAAAGCCCAGCTCATTAATATTGCCAAGGAAACCTCTGCAGAGAGGATTAATCATATTAAATTCCTCCATTCCTATCTTTCTATATCACTTAAAAATATATATAATTTATAACATCAGTAAAATAATAGTATTAGAATATACAAATCTTATGGGTCTAATAGTTTAACTTCTCACTAAATTGTGACCTATCATTTATTGAGTAACTATGGATAGCAGATCCTCAATAAATACTTTTAATTGTGTAAATGAATGAATGGGTTTTGGTGTTAGTGGCAGTTAAGAAACTAACAAGCCACAGAATATGTAATTTTTAAACATCTTCTTATTTCTAATATACCATAATACCCTACTACATATTAACTGGTACTGCTGTTTATACTTCCACATTATTTAACTGACTCCCATCACTTTGCTCAGTAGTATTTGTTTCTTCAATGATGGTTCAATGTCTGTGAGGTTTGTGTTCAGCTCCATCCCCATCTTTGTTACTATATGTGTGAGGAGGTAAAGGGTAATAGTGATAATAGCATAAATTTAGTAAAATGTAAACTCAGACAACTAACATTCACATTACAACACCTAAGAATATTATGCAGAAAAAAAGAGAATATCATACAGTAGAAATTTGGAGAAAATACAATTGTATTTCCAGTATGTCAGGGAAATAAGAAAAATTTCAAGTTGAAATGCTATATAACCAACCTCTATGATTTAAACCATGTTTTATAATATTGCCTAGAAGTACAACTTTCTTCCAAAATGCATATATTACCTTTCACCAACCGAAATTTTAGTTACTTACCCTAGAAGAATAGAACTGTCATTATAGTGAATGGAATAACATGTGGCAACTCTACTTAGTGTTATATATTCTTATCCTACTTTTTACCACGATGCATTGTTTTTTCTTCTGTAATTGTTCAGCATTTCAGCATATAAGTCTGAGATGTGGGAAAATGTCAGAGTGTGAATGTGTGGCTGTCTCTGTACATTATAAGTCTGCATCTATTACACAGATGTCAATCACGCTGTCATCCCACAGGGGCATGCCAACTGAAAAATTTCCCTATGCTTCAATTTTTATGTAAGATAAAGTGTATTATGCAGAATGAAGAACTGGCAGTCAAGAGGTAAATGCTGCTAAATGTCAATTGACAATATCATGAGCCCTCACACATGGGAGAGAAACTATACATTTTTACCCTGTGACAGTGTATTAACTGGAAGAACAACTTTCTGTACTTTGATTTCTAGGAAGCAAGATTTTTTTAGGGGAACAAAAATTGATTGCATGCAAATTTTTCTCATACTAGTTAGGGAAACTTGTCTAAGTTTTAGTAATAAACCTAAGATTATTACTAAATCATCACATTAATAGAGTTTGGAAGAAACATTCACATTTAGAAGAGGGTATGAAATTTTTCGTGAAAAATATTAAACTATGATAATCACTGTGAAATACTTAAAAAGACAAATACAACTTCTGCCTTCAAAGAATTTGAAGCTTAGAAAGTTAAAATGCATGAATAAATATGCTTTTTAAATAATTATGAAAATTCCAAGCTAATATCCAGTCACATTTTATTCTAGTTCTTTTGGGTTTCAGTTTTGTTCAATTTAGAAATGCTTAGCGCATATACAGAGCTATACAGGATACTTTATGAAAGAATTATTCACCGATGACAAATTTTTCATAAAATCAATTATGTAAACTGAATCACTTTCTGCATTTTTTATTTAATTCTATTCCTCTAGTTGTCTTTTGTAGCACCAGTATCATACTCTCCTAAATTATTTAAAGTGTAGAATACATTTTATTATCTGATCTTGTAGTTCTTCATTAATTTTCTTTTATAATACTTGGATCTCATATGATTTTTAAAATTTGTTTTCACATTTTTTATAAGACATTTCCATCAATTAAAAGATACAGGATTTTATTGAAATTGCACAAAAATGGGATATTCATTCAAAGATAATTTTGTTCTGGTTATCAATTAAAGTACAACAAAATACCCCCAAACCTAGTGACTTAAAAAGATAAACATTGTATCATATTCTATGATTTGGGGGGTTCAAGAATGTGGACAGAGCTTGGCTAAGAAATTCTGCTCCATATAGATTTGACTAGAGTAAGTTGGTGATATTTGACTCTGGTTGGGCTGATCTGAAGGTCCCAAGACAGTTTTTTTATATACCTAATGCCCATTAATATACATACCAAATAATTCACATACCCATAATTCCAATATAGTTGGCTGCTAAGCTCCTTCTCTTGTTATTTTCTGGGCCTCTTCATATAATTTGTCAGGGTTTTCAAACCTCATGAAAGCCATATCAGTGGTCGAAGAGACTGGGGCTGAAATTTCCAGTTTCTTTTTCTTTTTTCTTCTTCTTTGGTATTATTTATGTATTTATTTATTTATTTATTTATTTTAAAGAGATAGTGTGTGAGCGGGGGTGTGGCAAAGGGAGAGGGAGAGAATATCAAGTTGACTGCCTGCTGAGCACAGACCACACACACACACACACACACACACACACACACGACTCCATTCCACCACACAAGATAATGACCTGAGCCATAAACCAATAGTCAGTGGCTGGAAGGATTGAGCCACCCAGGTACCCCGAAACTTCCAGTTTCTTAAAGGCCTGGAATGGCAAGGAGTCACTTTTGCCATCCTCTGTCAGTCAAAGCAGTCACAGGCCAGCCAAGATTCAAAGGGAATAAACAGGATCCAACTGCCTGGGAAAAAAGTGGCAAAGAAGTTGTGGCTATCTTTAATCCACCATAGCTGACCCACTGCCCACAAATGATTTTCATCCTTTTAATTTGTAAAATACAATTACCCCTAAGACTTCCAACCTCCTATTCCATTACAGCATCACATTAAAATAGTGAAAAGGCAAATTCTCCCTCATAAATATATGGCACCTAATACAGTATATAAGACAAGGCTGAATTTCAACCAATGTATCATTTTTGGAGTAACAATGGATCTTAAATTATTGAAGCACTTCCAAAAATGAGGTGAATTATTTCACTAATCCTGCTTGGCAGACCTATTCCCAGAACACAGGTATGCAGTCTTGATTTTTACTATGCACACTCCTAGCACTGTTCCCAGACCAGAGATCCTGTGGTACAGAGAAGCTGGGTGTTCCCTAGCTTATATTTGACTGCTAACTTGTAAATATGTAATGTGGGGTGGGTGTGTTTTTTCCTGCTCTTTCCTGTGGCATGCTCAGGTCCCATGCAAAGTCTTTTGGCTAAATTTGCACCCTCTGCTTCTGAAACCTTGGCTATGACATATATAAAACAGCTCCATGTCCTTCATACTGTGGAAGAATGAGAATTCAGAGGACAGCATGTTCTCTGCTACTTTTCTACTTGTAAATTAGCCCCCCGAAATCTTTATGCCTGTTCTCTGTGACAGCAGGGAGAGTCAGTGAATCACCCTTTCTTATTCAACTATACTACTCAATGAAAAAAATAGATTTGCACTATTCGATCATTTTTGCATCCATTTACAGTTATTTATTTGAAAATGGAAGATACAGCGTGTTCCATGTAAAATTAGAATTTGTAGACTTCCACAGAAATAATGCATATGTTCCACCAGTGATACAAAGACTCAGACTTTGTAAAACCCACTGATCTTTCCACTAAAAATTTTAAAAATCCAATAATGCAACTTCCTTACCAAAATGTCCTACTTAAGTTTGATACAAAATAACTTTCCAGTTAAATTAATTTTGACAGAATCTGCAGAAAATCACAACACAACAAAGAATAAATAATACCACTTCTGAAAATATGCATTTATGATCTTATCAGCTTAACTATAATTTAGTTTTTAACATTTCTACTTCAGTTTATGAATCTGGAGTTTCTCTAGTCAAATATTCAAAACGTACGTCCCTGGAAAACGTGTGACATTTTATAGCAACATGAAGTAGCTTCTGACAGAGTCGTTTACCATCCATTAATTACAACTCACACCGCCCATGTCATTATGTGAATTGAGCTGAAAGACCTGACCACCTGCTCATCTGTACAGAGCAGATCACCTCCATGTCATTTACTGAGCACTTCATTAAATTATTCTTCCATTATTACAAACGTAAGACTTTAAAAATGAACCATCTTTGGAAAAACCTATTTAAAAAAATTTCCATTGCTTGCATCCTACTAGGATTTAGATTTCTGGATAATCAATCATTTTAAATATACATTTTTGGTTGTGAAAAAGGGTCCTCTTCTATTACTCTGTCAAGTTATTTGAAAATATGGGGGAAATAATTGATTTTTAAATTCTTATTTTAAAACTCTCCTATTAACTGATCTGTCATTATTCCTAAGGGCATGTGAATCAAAGTTTTGCCCTTTCTAGATAGAACATCTGATTTTTTTTAAAATAAAGAACAATAGGCTTTTTTCCCCCACTGTAATTGTATTATTTTATTTCTTATCTTATTACACTGGATGAAAAGTCAAGATTATTGCAAAAGCAGAAAAAAATTCTTAAATGGGAATGAAGATACCATTATGATGTATGAAAACTTATTCTTCTGTTCTGTTATTTATTTATTTTTTTTTTTAAATTTTTGAGAGAGTGTGGAGAGGCAGTGAAAAAGGGAGAGAGAGAATCTTAACACATGGAGCCTGACATGGGGCTCCATCCTAGGACCCTGAGATCATGACCTGGGCTGAAATCAAGAATCAGAAGCTTAACTGACTGAGCCACCCAGGTACCCCTATGATGTTCCCTTCAATGTTCAAACATGAGACCTGTGTTTAGTACTTTTTTTGTACTACTTTTGTAAGGTTTTGTTAACAGAAGTTTCCTACCTTTATAAAGTGACTTAGAAATTTTGTATTCTAGTCCATGCATTAGAACACCTTTACAATATGTATTTTTTAAAAAGCCACTTAATTGTATTTAAAGAATTTAAAATTTAAAGAATTTAAAAATGTAAAGACTCTACCTAAAAATTTAAAGAATTTACCCTAAAAACTATCTGACTGGTGATTTCTGTTTTATAATAATTAGACAAATTATTTTATTATATGTAGAGCTATGTGTCTAGTTTCATTCTCTACTTCTTCTCTGTAAGACCTACTGATTATTTATATTTTCTAAAACTCAACTTATTCGATTTTTCAAATGCTTTCTGAAAATATATGTAATAAACAATTCATTTGTAATTCTCCAAGATTTTTATGTACATTTATTTTATTTCTTTTCCTCAAATTAACTAGGAATTCACATTTTAATGTTGATGAAAGAAATTGTTTTTAATTCTGCTACCTTACTTACTCATTTTTAATTTTATCACTATTATTTTCTCTTCCCCATTTTTGTTTGAAGTTGTTTGTTTTTATATAATAATTTCTTCTCTGTGAATGCTTAATTTTGGCCCTTGCTTTCATCAGTTGAATCTTTGAGTACAGATGGTCTCCAACTTATGGTGATTCAACTTATGATTTTTTAATTTTATAAAGGTGTGAAAGAAAAGTGGTTTCAGTGGAAATGACACTTCAGATTTAGAATTTTGATCTTTTCCTGGGCTAGTGATAGTGATATGATGGTCTCTCGTGATGCAGGGCAGCAGCACCCAGCTGAAGCTACCAGTTGGTCATGCAATCATGAGGGTAAACAGCTAATACACTTGCAACTTTGTGTATCTGTACAATCATTCTGTTCTTCACTTTCAGTATAGTATTCAGTAAGTTGCATGAGATATTCAGCACTTTTATTGTAAAATAGGCCTTATGTTAGATGATCTTGCCCAACTGTAGGGGTATATAAGTGTTCCAAGCACATTTAAGGTCAGTGAGGCTAAGCTATAATGATTGGTAGGACAGGTGTATTAAATGCATTTTCAATTTACAATATTTACTGGGATGTAACTCCATCATAAACTGAGGAAGATCTATGTTTTCTTATACAGTTAAGTATATTGGAGCACACTTGTCAAATCCATTTACATTTTTAAATCTCTTTACTACCCTACTACTACCACAGTCCCTACAAGAAAATCAATTTACCTAGTATTTATTTGTTCAGTTATATATTTTTACTTCAAAACTCTTTAGATTGGTCTATTTTTTTATGACAAGGAATATATTTTAGTTCAATATATTTCTACCTGATAATTGAGTCTCAATTAACAAAAACAAATTAAGTCTTGAATTATGGAAACATCTTAATGCGGAATATTCTAATTTTTTCAATAGTATTTTAAATTTTGTTTCTGCTCAGCTTTCTCTTTTTCTTCTCTAATAAAATTTATAATATCTTACATTTTTCCTACCCAATGATGTAGATTCAGTTATCTTAATCTATATTTTGTTTCTGTCATTATTTTTTTAAAGATTTTATTTATTTATTTGACAGGGAGAGACACAGAGAGAGAGGGAACACAAGCAGAGGGAATGGGAGAGAGAGAATCAGGCTTCCTGTTGGGCATGGAACTTGATGTGGGGCTCAATCCCAGGACCCTGAGATCATGACCTGAGCCAAAGGCAGACACTTAACCAACTGAGTCACCCAGGCACCTCTGTCTCTGTCATTATTGATCTATTTTTCTTTTGCCTTTCTTCTCAGAGGGACAACTACTAATTCAAATTATTATTTTACTAATTTTTCTCTTGTATCCTTATTCTTCTTCCTCTTCCTCCCAAACACATTTTCCTGAATTTTATTAGTAACAAGAAGCAGATTTCTAACATATATTTCTCTTCTTTGTGATCTTTCTTCCCCCAAAGCATCTCTTTATCTTTGGATGCTAGTATCATTTCTATTTTATGTTATTTAGTTTTCATATTGTTATTTGAGAGAATAAATATGTGTCTACTTATCCTTGAATAAAGCTTAAAGAGCAATTTTGAAGATCAGCAGGAGTGTAATGTTTTAGTCTGCACAGGCTTTCATGACAAAAGACCACAGAGTAGGTGGTGTGAACAACAGAAAATTTATTTCTCAAAGTTCTGGAAGCTAGAAGTCCGAGATCAGGTGCCAACATTGAGTTCTGATGAGGATCCTTTTCTTGGCCTTCAGATAGTTGTCATCTCTCTGGGTCCTGATAAAGCAGAGACAACAAGCTCTGATTTTTTCCTCTTATTATAAGGATATTAATCCTATTATGGGTGTCCCATCCTCCTGACCTCATCTAAACCTAATTACCTCCCGAAGGCCACACCTCCAAATACGATCACACTTGGTGTTAGGAATTCACCGTATATATTTGAGGAGCAAACCAACATTTGGTCTGTAACATCTCACTCCTGAGCCTCCAGTCTTGTCCTTCTCACAGACAAACTATGTTCATTCCATCCTGACAGCATCAAAAGTCTTAAATCTGTATAGCATCCACTCTAAAGTCCAAAGTTGAAATGAGAGTGATGCCATCAAAATGGTGGATTAGGAATATCTACTACTCATCTTCCCATCCCCCAGAAACATAACTTTGAACAATATATGCACATGAATATACCTTCATAAGAGCCAAAAATTACAGGTGAGGGATTACAGAACTCGGGTGCAGCATAGAAATAAGAAAAAAATACATTGAGGAGGGTAGGAAAGATAAATGCACATTACATCAATTACCCCTCCCTTAAGCTGGAGAAGGTCAGGGTGGAGAGACATCTTTCATGAGGGAGGAGAATAAAGTGAGATCAACCTCACTGCAGACCCCAAAGCCAGCACACCACAACATCAGGCCACCTCAAAGTTAGCCCACCTCAGTACCAGGCCAACTCTTGTGGGCCTCGGTGACACCCTACAGGATGCTTCCAGCCCATGTTCTGCTCACCTTGGCACTTGGCATACTTCATAGCTTAAGGTGCATCCTGTGGCATCAGGCTTCCAGCAAGCCCCCAGATCACTCTGTCAACTACTGGTTCCAGGAACCCAGGTGGCTTCTGCAATACCAGGCTTCCAGTACACTTGCATGAACACAACCACAGGCAACCTCCCTCCCACCTCACCTCTCTCTCCCCAGTGTCTGTCAACTCCAGGAGCCCCGGATGGAAGGCATCCCAGGCACCAGCTTCCCCTGGTGAGTCCCTGCAAACCCAGGTTTGAAGATTTTACATACCTCAAAGCATACCACATAACTGAGATTTAACTGAGTTATGGCAGTTATGTCATCTAAGCCACATAACAAGTGCTGAATAAATGTTATTAATTATTATTATTATCTCAGTATGTTAGTTACATAGTAAGTAGTATTCTGAAGGGCAGCATTAATATTAGTAGAATTACTTTGAAGTGAGTTGTCATCAAAGTGGAACTTAATATTTTGCTTGTGGTGACCCAATTCTAGTAATTAACATTAAGTGGGGTTTAGGAAAAGATCAGTGGTAGATTTATATGACACAGCCATAAGGAAGATTTGAAACTGCTAGTGCTTTGTAGTGTAAAAACTCGATAGCTCATTAAAGCACATTACCAAATCCACATGTTTGTAAGGAGACTGTCTGTGATTTGAGTGTTTATTACTCTATCAATGTTTACAACTCCATTTAGTGCATCTCTCTAGGCTATCATTTTATCTTTAAATCTCATGTACTGGGTACCATCTTGACAGATAGTAGACAATAACTGTATTTAGGAAAAAATATATACTTTTTATTTATCTCAATTTATTAAGGATAGAACAACACTTAAACTAGGAAAATTGTGTTCTTAATATTATTCAATTTACATTAATTAAAATAGAGATAATTTTTCAAATTGCCTTTATTGTTGTTGTTTTCTTAACTCAGTCTTTTTTTTAAGTGTTCTTATGAGTTTTATAAAGAGTAATGAAGTCAGAACAAAATCATGAAAGAAGACCCTCTAATTTAAATGTTATGTTTCACCAAAGTTTTTTTTTAATTACTTTAAAATTATCTGTCAAGAGAAATGTGGAAATGTGCTTAATTATGAGAATTATGGACAAGATAAATTTTTGTATTCCAGCATTATAAAGAATTATGTGTATGAATCAATAAAATACCTTAATTGTATAAAAAATAGCCTGAAGAAATTTAATACAATGCCTGACATATAATGGATATTTGTTGAGTTAGTTTATTCACACAGTGTTGGCAAAAAACACATGATATTTGTTTTAATGAATAAATATACATACCATTATAGGCCATTATTATTTTGAAATATTTAATTAATTAACCCAAGTTTATTTTGTGCCCCAAGGGCCAGGGCCCCCAAGAAGTGGTAAAGTAAATTAGACTCTCTTTCTATTTACCAGGAGGTCATAGTAGAGAGGAAGATAAATTATTTTAGAATGATGAAGTATTGTCATAAGTCTTAAAATGACATCCCTGAGGTGAAAAAAAAAAGCACAGAACAAGAAACAACTGACTAGACCTGGAAATCTTAGAGAAGACTTCTCAGAGGCCAGTGATACATGAATAGAGTTCAAAGTTTAAATAAAGGGGGGAGTTAAGGATATTTTATGCAAAAAGTGCAATAAGAGAAACTACGGTGCTGGTATGAAGGAACACAGTGTGTTCAGGAAAAAAATAAAACAGTTTTTATGAAAAAATTTATTAAGAATGTAGACAAGTGATAGTTCTGGATTGATTATCAACAAAAGACTTTTTGAATTTTAATCTCTAGCTAGCATGAACTCAACAAACTTTTTTTAAGGGTTAGATGGTAAATATTTTAGGCTTTGTGGGACATGTGATCTCATTCACAACTACTCAATTTTATCACTGTAGTGTGAAACTAGTGTGAAACTTCCTGCCACATGGAACATGTAAATGGATAGATGTGCTTCTGTTGTAATAAAATTTTATTTACAAAAACAAGAAATGGGCTAAATTCCCATGCCCTGCTTTAACAGCTCTGTATGAAAAAAAAAAAAAAAGTACCATCAAATTTTATTAAGAAAGTGTTACTGGGGAAAGAATTTGCAAACATTCACTCGATCTTTCACTTTACCCTGGTTTTGTGCTGATCTCAGCCTATCCATAATCAGTGTTGTGGCCAGACCAGTCCTTGTGGTTCTTATGATTGTAAGATGTCTGCAGCAATAACTATGTGTAAACTGTAGAAACAGAAAAAAAACAACAAAATTTTATTATTTACAAGTTCTAGAGGATACACAATGGACCACAGTGTGAATCCCCAGGTGGAGAAAGAGAGAAGGAGCACAAACCTGGGGTTCTGCTCTAATTGGGGTATAAGGCAGTCAGGGGGAGGGTGCTTGGTTTTCTCATGTTCACTATTGGTAAATTGAAAACTTAGAAGTGAGAATTGAAGCACTGGAAGAGAAAAACAAGGGGACTAAATGGCCAATGATTGGAATCAACCAAGTTCTGTGCAACGAAAAAACATTAGTAAGGGGAGGGGAGAAGAGGGCAGGGAGGCTGGCTTTTTATCTAGTCCTGTGGCTGGCAATGTGTTATTTGATATAGCTGTCTTTGAAGTGAATGCCTCTTTGAAGTGAATGCCTAGGAAATCAAAGCTGATGTCAGGCACTTGCATTACAAAAAAGAAAAACCAACTGTTAGAGTTTACACTATAAGCCCTTAAATAACATTCTTTTTTCAGGCTTCTACATTCAGATGCCACAAAATTTATTATCTCAAGAGAGGAAATCATTACCTTCTGTAACAAAAACAGTAAGTAAGCTAAATTTCATTATCATTCTTTTTTTAATCAAATAATAACTTGAACTGGCAAACTTGATAATGAATCTTTAGGTAAGGGAATTTCTGGTCAGGCCAGAAGTAGAAAATAGAAAAGTTAGCCCCTTTCATTCCTGAAGGGATGTATTAAAAATAAAGAAGGCGGAAGCAGATCTAGGTGCTTAGAGCATGTCCATTAGACCCTCAAAAAAAGGAATGTTGTGTCAAAAACAGGGGTTCTTTCTTCCACAGTGTGTGACTCTAGGGGAGATCATCCTCTTGGCTATTTCCCCATGCGAGCTCGGAAAATGGCCTCATCACAATACAGTGGTTCATATACCATGATTGATTAGAATCCAGTTTGGACTTTCCTTGCCTGAGTTCCCAGGTGGACAGGATAGTCTGCACAATCTCTTGGTGCTCCACCGAGAAAACTGAGAAGGTAGTTGACATCAAGACCAGTAGCTTAGGGTGCCTGGGTGGCTCAGTGGGTTAAAGCCTCTGCCTTCAGCTCAGGTCATGATCCCAGGGTCCTGGGTTCGAGCCCCGAATTGGGAATCTCTGCTCAGCGGGGAGCCTGCTTCCCTTCTTCTCTCTCTGCCTGCCTCTCTGCCTACTTGTGATCTCTGTCTGTCAAATAAATAAATAAAATCTTAAAAAATAAATAAATAAAAAGACCAGTAGCTTACCTGGTGCTTACTATTTCAAAGGGAAAGTTTACCCAGAAGTCAAGATTGCTTGGCAAACGGATGATGGCAGACTCCTGGAGAAATCTACATGTGTCTGCTGAAGTAGAGCTGAGTCCATCAGGAAGCACCAGCAGTAACTGTTTAAACTGTGAGAGAAGAAATACAAGAGTTACTAGACTCAAAAAAAAAAAAAAAAAGAGTTAATAGACTCAGAAAAAAGAGTTACTAGATCCACAATATCAGATTTAGCTAAAACATACCACCCTCCATATTCTGACACACGTATTTGTGACAGGGTAAGGAAAGATGGAAGGGTTTGCAGGACTCAAATTTAAGAGACTAATCATTTTCTCCCTAAGAAGAATGAACATGTAAAATAGACTACTTAAGTTATTACAAAATTTTCAAATTTTGTAATTTTCAAATTTTCAAAACTGAATAAAAAACTGGGTATTTTTTTTATTATTACATATTGAGAAGAAAGAATTACAAGATTGAATAAGTTATAGATCAAGTACAAAAGCTCAAAAAGCGCATGTGAGTATTTTCAGTATTGTGTAGTTAATTATGCAATCCTGACTTTTAGAAAACTAAACCTGAATGAAATAAAAACAAAAAGCAGGAGAAAAAAAGAGTGGAAAAATCTCTAAGGCAGATAGAACAATTAGGAAATTTGGTACAGTATGATGAGAATCTCAACAACAACAAAAATCCAGTAAAAATAATGAACATAGATGGATTGAAAATGAATTCTAATATTTAATTCTTATTTTAAAATTATACAGTTTTGTAATTTAATATGAAATCATAAAATAGTGACTGTGTGATTAATGAAATATTTTTATTTAACCTCGTGTTAATTTTTTAAAAGGTTTTATTTATTTATTTGTCAGGGAGAGAGAGAACAAGCAGAGGGAGCGACAGATGGAGGGAGAAGCTGGCTCCCTGCTAAGCAAGGAGCCTAATGCACGACTGGATCCCAGGACCCTGGAATCATGACCTGAGCTGAAGGTAGATGCTTAACCAACTGAGCACCCAGGCATCTCTAACCCCATGTTAATTCTTTCAAAGCCAAATGTATCGTGTGATTTTCTTCCAAGTTTATGTTTCTTATTTTGCTTTATTTTTGACTACATGTTCTAAAATCTAAATTGAAGTCAAACCTAAGTTATATCCCAAAATCTATTTAGCTGATAAAATAATAGTACATACTGATGGGCTGACTATAGGACAAGTAGTGGAGATTTAGGGAAAGAAAGCAGCTGAGGTTGACGGTAATATTTCTTACTTGTAAAATTAAGTAATTGATGATATCATTAACCAAGACAGTACAGAAGGAGGAAGTACAAGCTACTTAATTTAGGTTGTAGCATATCAATTTCAAGTCATTTGTGAAATACACTGAAGATAATGGATCTCAGAACAGAGGAAGAACATAGATACAGCAATCATCTACAGACTGGAAATCACAAGACTGGATGACTCTAAAGATGATTCCACTCAGGAATAGCATCTGGAACAGGAGATTGGCCAATGTGTAACAGACACACCAAAATTTATTGTGTGGAAGGAGAGAGATCTGTTAGAATCCTAAGAGAAGTAGTTATATTGATTATAAAAGAACTTAGAGGGTAAGCTCCTATGATGCTAGGGAGAGGAGAGTTTCACAAATACAGCGGGTATACTACTAGCAATGTCAAAAGCCAACAGGAGATCACATTAAATGAAAACTTAAGATAAGCCTTTGCATGGGGGACTTCAGCAGAGATGGAATTCTGGACCGGCAGTCAAAAAGCTGTGGTCAAGATGTGAATTGATTTAAGGAAATGGAAACTTTTTGTTCTTGATTTTGTTATTTTCAAAGAGTCTGGAAGTGAAGAGACACCAAAAAAGAAAATAATAGATAAGGAGGGAGGCTGAGGCAAGAGGAATGTAAAGAAAGTTTCAGAAACAGACAAATTTGATCTCAGGGCACTGATGGAAGTTAAAGCTTTGAGCACTATATTTGCTCTGTTTATTTGCTCTGGGCCAAGGTGAGTAAGAAAAATGTGCAGAGCAAAAATTTAGAATAGTTGCTGTAGGAAATACAGAAAAGGATATGGATGAGTACATATGTGGGAAGGATGGTGTTGATATTGTAGGTGATATTTTGAAACCATCAAGTTATAATTAATCCATTCTGAGTTATTAGTTAATTATCCCCTCAGCAGGCTAAAAAAGGGAAAATTCCACTTTAAGAAACCAAAGTGAGAAAAAAATTTCTATGAAATTTTTCTTGAGTTAATCTCATTTCCTTATAAAAAGAATAGTTCACTGAAATGTTTATCAGCAAACACTTAGAAAAGAAATCTTTTTTTTAAAGGATCTAGAGCAAAGAATAAGAATTATATCAAGGACCTGATAAGCTTCAGTAAAATTAGTATAAATCCAGCTGTATTATTTAGCAAAATTTAAATTAGTTCAGTGCCTCTTAGAATTAAAAGCCATTTTTAATCAAGTGTGTCTTATAAAACTGGAAGGGCTGTATTTACCACCTGCAGAGGTAGTTCTGTTGAAACAGCACTCTTGATAAAGAAAAGGAGACTTTAATTAAGGAATACTTGAAACCCAAATGGAACCATATCCAATAATAGTTACAATATTATTCTTTACTTTGTATGTGTTATGGAATATTGACATGGTATAGTTTTTAAAGTTGGATTTGGTATGAGAAGATTTAGGTTCAAATTATAATTCAGCTCCAACTGTCCTTTTTTTTCATTTGCAGCTACTATGCTATTTCAATGGTTAAAAATCAATTGTTTATGTGGCTATGTCCACATCAGACCATTGGAGTTCACTTGGTTTTGTTTTGTTTTGCTTTTTTGTGCTTTATATCTATTTGAAAAAATTACAGTATGAAAAAATAGATAAGTGAAGTGTTTCAAGCCTAGCTGATGCTAAATAAATGATACATTATTGTTATTGTTTTTGTATACATTTTCTATCAACTATTTACTATAGTCTTTGCCTTTCATGCTTTAAATTTAGGGAGACTTTTCCTCCTACAGTAAAAAGGTAATTAATTACCCCCTTTGCATCCCTAAACTGACTAATGAAATAGTCCACATTTAGTATTTTTATGATCCATTCAGCTGATCAGCTAATGTGAAAATGTATGAATTTCCTCTGGTGAAAACCATGATTTCCATTTTGCACTAGGAAGTTGAAAGAATCACATGATTTAACAAGGACAGTGGTGCTACGAGCAAAAAAATAAGAACATTACAGAAATTTCCTATCTTTAGAAAATACTTCAAAGCCTTTTCAAACTACACACGAGCTTTTCTTTCCTCAGAACAAATGAATTAAAATTAAAGGAAAAAGCAAACCAACCAAACAAACTTTTACTTTTCACATAGAGTTGGTGTACCTAATGAGGAATTTATTATATTTTTATAGTATATGTGAGGCTCTTTTTGTAAAATAAGCTGAATTTTTCTTTTTTGACAGGAAAGTACATTCACTATTTTAAACTTGATTTTCTTAGAAGCAAGCACAATAAGATGTCCACATACAAATCTCTGTACATTATATTGAAACATAAAATACCCAACACGCACATGCTACTTTAGAGTTGTACTTGTTAAAGTTTATTTTCGGAACAAGATATAGTTGAAAGCTCCGTTAAAGGAATATTGCCATTACAGTTTATGATCAACCACAACAGGGGAATTCTAATTCTCTGTATAAATTGTTATATGGCTGGTAGTACAGATGTTACCCTCTAGTGAGTGCTTCTTCTAGAAGCTTCTCCCAGGGAATCTCCTACCTCTCCCAAAGGAAAGGACAGCAAAAACAACACCAACTAGCTATGGACTGACTGGAAAACAACATAATCTCATTTACTTGCAAATGGAATAGTGCCCCATTGTAGATTGCTCGTTGTCGAAATGTTAAGAAGCTATGTCACTACCACTATTGTAAAGTGGATGTAGCAATTCAAAGCAAAACTTCTCTGCTGATTCTGCATTGGTGTCTGTGTGTGTGTGTGTGTGTGTGTGTGTGTGTGTGTGTAATGGCTAGTATAAACACCATGTAAGCCTTGCAGTATGTGAGGAGACAAAGTATTAATCAACCACCGGGGAGCTTACCCCATATTAGACCCCCTGAGGATTCTGAAAGTATTTTCAGCAGAGCAATTCCAATGCCTCTAGCACTCAAATGGTTTTGGCATGTTAAACTCAACTGCAATTTTCATTGAGTGAGGAGAGGGATGCTCTGGAATGCTTAATGTGGCAGTATATAGTTGCTAAAAAGGTATAGATTCTGTTGTTTATTTCTACATTTATTTTACCTGACAGAATCCTACTTATATTCCAGGGTTTTAAAGTCATGAAATGCAAGGAGCGTCTGTTTTTTGGCAGTTAGACAGACTGCATATTTACGAATAGAGCCGAAAATAAAAGACAACCAAAAGATGTCACAGTTCTCAAATGGTTTTGTGGTAAATCAGCTTTGAATATGGTCTCCTGTGTAGGTGACCATAACAATGATCAGATTCATTTTTCCTTCTATCATCTAACCATTTTTGGATTTCTTGAAACAATTTATCCCATTTAATATTTACCATTTCCATTACTACAATTAATCCCTCTATTCGAGAGGTATCTTTTTTTTTTCTTCAAAAATCATGGATTATCAGTTGACAACTGAAATAGAATGAGAACTGCCTGATCTTGGATATTTGCACTGAATTTGGAGAGTTACGGGTAATTGAGATAATTTACCTAAGAAGTCAGGAATATGATAAATAAATAATTAAATAAATAAAGGAACCAACAGTTTTCTCTACCAACTTTTTCATATGCATGGCTTTCATTGCATCATTTTAGTCTAACTTAGGGTGTGGGGAGGGGGTTAAGGAAATAAATAAGAGTTAAAGGGAGAGTAGGAAGAAAGCAAGTTAGTCATTTACAGAGAAAGCCATCACAATGGAATCAAAATGCACCAAAGTTCAATTGCCTACCAATTTAGCTCTTCCCATGTATAAATACAATGCAAGCTTTTCAGTGTTTTAGTAGACAAAATCTTTCAATATCAATATGATGAAAAATATCAGAATATTATAGTCATACATAGAATATTTGACAAACAGAGGCACCTGTGTGGCTTAGTGGGTTAAGTGTCTGTCTTTGGCTGGGGTCATGATCTTGGGGTCCTGGGATCAAGTGCTGTATGGGGGCTCCATGCTCAGTGGGGACCCTGCTTCTCTCTATGTCCCTCTTCCCCTTCCCGTGTGTCCTCTCTCTCAAATAAACAAATAAAGTCTTCAAAAAAAAAAAAAGAATATTTGACAAAGAAAATATTTACTATGTGATGTTGTGTCTGAATGTAGGGGAAAAAAAGCACAAGTAAAATTCAGGGGGTGTAAATATGAACATTTAGAAGACATACAACTTGGGGCACCTGGGCGACTCAGTCGACTACACATCCGACTCTTGATTTTGGCTCAGGTCATGATCTCAGGGTACTGAGAGGCTCCATTCTAGGCATGAAGCCTGCTTAAGATTTTCTCTCCCTCTCCCTCTGCCTCTTCTGCCCAGGTACTCCCACTCTCTCTTAGAAGAAGAAGAAGAAGAAGAAGGAGAAGGAGAAGGAGAAGAAGAAGAAGAAGAAGGCGGCATACAACTCTTTAAATTAATACCTGCTTTAATTGAAATATAGAAAATTGTGTTTGTACCGAAGGATGTGAAGTGATTTTGTTATGTTTATATTATCTATAAATACTGCATTCAATTCCATAGCTATATGTATGCTATTAATGTTTTACAGGTCAATTTTCAATTATAAGATACATACATAGAATTTGTAGCATTACGGTTTTATGAGTTACTGCAGAACCAGATGGTATGATTGGTCCCAAAGAAAAGAATTTATTTGGCCCAAGTGATAAACTGCTCATGCTATAGAAAATATTTCAAATTATTCTTTTTTAAATTTTTATGTATTTATTTTACCTCCTTTAGACCACACAATATCCATTGGATTTTCTGTCCCCTTTCCATTCCAAATCCAATGTTTGTTACTTCCATAAGTGTTAGCATGTATCTCTCTTAATAAAGTTAATAAAAGTTAATAAAATATAAAATAAAATATAATTTTATATATAATATATATTATATATTATATAATTTTATATAAATTTATTTTTATTATTTTATAATAAAATAAATATAAAATAAAATAAAAAGTTAATAAAACTTTTTTTTAAGATTTTATTTATTTATCTGACAGATGGCGATCACAAGTAGTCAGAGAGGCAGGCAGAGAGAGAGAAGGGGAAGCAGGCTCCATGCTGAGCAAAGAGCCCACATGGATCATGCCCTGAGCCAAAGGCAGAGGCTTTAACCCACTGAGCCACCCAGGTGCCCCTCTTAATAAAACTTATAATATTCCATTATTGTTAAATGACATTCGATGTTGTTGTTATTATGGCTGTTTTTAAGATCTTCCTAAAGTAAACTTTTCCTCTTCTTCCTGAAGAGTCAGTTTAAGAGACTTGTCTCTGCCCATCTGGCAGGAAAGTTCTGAACACAGATATTCTTACATGAATTTTTTTCTGAAGATTACCAAATCTTGATATAATTTTTAACTTTTCTTTTATGTCTTTTATGACACAATATCTATTTGTTGCTAAACATACCAATATATTTTATAAATTTTTTCATTTCCTGAGATATTTCATTTTGCCCTCAGACACAACTGCTGCTGAAGCAAAATCTGATGCCATTCTTATTTGTATTGTATCATAGGTAACCTGGCTTGTGTCTCTGGATCCTTAGAGTGTTTCAGTCTCCCAAATGTTCTGAAATTTGGGTTAGGTATATGTAAGAGTTGAGTCTTCAAAATTTTTCTTCTGCTTTTATTCAGTGGAAACCTTTTAATATAGAGATCCATGTGTATTTTTTCTACTTAGGGTATTTTTTTCTACTATTCTTCTTCTTCTTCTTCTTTTTTTTTTTAAGATTTCATTTATTTATTTGACAGAGAGAGACACAGTGAGAGAGGGAACACAAGCAGGGGAAGTGGGAGAGGGAGAAGCAGGTTTCCCATGGAGCAGGAAGCCTGATGTGGGGCTCACTCCCAGGACCTCGGGATCATGACTCGAGCGTAAGGCAGCTGCTTAAGAACTGAGTTACCCAGGTGCCCCTGTACTATTATTCGAATTGAATTAATAATGGACCTCGGTGTCTTCTCAATCTCTCTCTATCTATCTTTATATTGAAAGTTACCACTGAATAAAAGCAGAAAAATTTTTTTGAAAACTCACTCTTAAACATGTCCAAGTCAAACATATATGGTATTTTTGACTACATATTTTTCTCTCTTTTGTATTTTTATAGTTTATAATTTGTTTCTAAACATTTAGATATTCTCTTAATTTTGTCTTCATGATCATTGAAACTCAATCAATAAGCATGTGGTTTTGCTACAAGACCACCTGGACTTAAAGTGTGGCTGCTCCTGGGTGATGTATGGAATTGTTGAATCACTATATTGCACGCTTGAAACTAATATGTACTGTAAAAATAAAATAAAATAAAATAACAAAATGGGGCTGCTCATTACTAAATGTATAGTTTTATGCTAGTTAGTCTCTCTCAGCCTTAGTTTCCTCATTTGTGAACTGGAGATGGTAAGAGTCTCAAATTCATAGCTTTGTTGTTAGATTGTATGAGTTAAGAATATATCAAGTTTATGGAATAATATCTAATCTATTATAATCATTAAATAAACGTTATCTCTTTATTTGATCAAAGAGTTGGTTTTTAGTCCTGGTAATGGTTATTCAGTTTATTCTTTTTTTTTTTTTTTTTTTTTGCTATTTCAGAAGTCAAGTAAATTTTACTGTTCTCTTTGCTCTATTTTTCAATATATGTTTTAGCCCGTAAAATCTCTCCAGGGAAATTTATTAAAAACTAGTGTTATAATTATTATTTCTAAGTTTTCTTCCTGAAAAATGTGGTATCAGTGTTGTTGTTGTTGTTGTCGTTTTCCATGTCTGTGTTAGGCTCTATATGTCTAGTAATCTTTGCTTTTATTTCATTTTCTAAAAAGATTTATTTCCTTGTTTTAGAGGGAGAGTGAGAGTGCATGTACACAGGGGAAGAGGCAGAGGGAGAGGAAGAAGCAGACTCCTCACTGAATGTGGAGCCCTTTGCAGGCCTCCATCCCAGAACCCTGAGATTATGACCTGAGCTGAACTCAAGAGTCAACTGCTTAGCAGAGTGAGCCACCCAGGTGCCCTTTTTTTCCTTTTCAGTTTTATGAAGAAGACCATGTTGTTCCATATAAGCAGTTGATACAGCCTTCTTTTTCATTTCTATAGGTCTCTTTCCACTGGAGATGACTCCCTTAGTAAGGAAGGCAAATGAGGGGCTCCACACAAGGGGATATCTGTGGGGCAGGATGCTTGCCTACAAAATGCCTAAACATAACACCACTCACAAGGTAGGGAAGACTTACTCTTTGACTACAATAGTTCAGTAAATTTAATAAAAATAGGCAGAGGGTTTTGCAGTGTTTTTAAAATTTTCCTTCAGAAATATTTCTTTTCCTCAGGCCCTGACACTAACATTTGGAACTTCCTGTGGCATAACTGTCACTTAATTTAAAGAGTGGATCTCAGTTTTAAATCAGGCCACAACAGTTGCTGCCTGTGCTTTCTATGTAGGACAAGAGGATGGGAGGAGGAAAGCTCAGGCTGGCTCAGATGTTTTAATTAAAGTTCTGTAATAAATTACCGAGACAATTTCTTCTTCTCATCTCCTGCTCTTTGGATTTATTGACCCTGAACTTAGAACTTGTCTGAGGTTGCTTGGGAAGGAAACTTTATCTCTGGCATTTTCAGGTGGTGTTTGCTTTTCTGTTTCATTTTTATAAATCCAAATCCAATTTATTTTTTTATATATATTCAAGGAACTATCTGATAACTGCCATGTGCCTTTTTTTTTTTTTTGAGCATGTTATGGTTGCATTGTGTTTTCTTTTAATATAGACCTCATTATCTAAGGATAATCAGTTCTAGAAAAAAAAAGTCACTTGAAGTCAATCCACTTAAAGCAAAGACCAAAATTTTATATGAAGAAATGACAAAAAATGGTTTGAAAGATTAACTTAAATGTAGAAAAATAAATCTTGTCAAGATCCTTTGTAAAGTTTTCTTCGTCGGTGGATAATTATTTTAATACCAACATGCTTTGTATTACTTTGCATCTGATTCCAGCAGTTGTGGTTCTCTGACTTCTATTGCTTTCATGAAATCCTGAATCTTTCTTCAGAATTTTAATTTTATTATTAAAAACATACAGATTGGTTTGCAATGTATTGTGGGGTGTTCGAAATATAAGACTGTGGAGGAGAGAATAGCTAACAAAACTTTGGTGCAATAAAGCAAAGAACAGCTGATATTAAATGGGAAGAAATATTTGGAGTCATATATGCTAAGCAGTTATTTTGTTATGACAATTTTACTTCCATATGCAACCTCAAGGGGGCTCCACCCGTGAAGACTCTGAGAAGAACACCTGTGTATATATTTCATCAATTCAATAGAAGGAAAGAGCTTTTAAACATTTTTTGTACACTTTATTTTTAGTTTTGAAATTTCTGGTGACATTTTCCCCTTTTCTAGATCACAAACTCTTCTGTGTTCCATAAAAATCAATGAGCTCAAATAGTTACTAGTTAAGTAGTTAATTATTTAAATCTTATTGAATATTTTCTTACAATCCTTCTTATAATGTTATTTCAAATTAAACAAATGATAAATTTTCAGTATAAGAATTCAGAAATGAAGTTTTAACAGTGGTTCCTAATTTTAATGCTTTAGCTAATCATCAATGTTCACTATTGACAATTCCTGTATATGTCATATATATACACATATTCTTTAATGCACACTTAATTTAAAGCACTCTTACTTGCAGGAAGACACACATGATGATGTTGTTTTATTGAAAAGATTTCCCAAACACTTGCTTATCATAAACTCTCTCTCTTTCTTTTTTCTTTTTTCTTTTTTTTTTAATATTTATTTATTGGGACACCTGTGTAGCTCAATTGGTCAAGCAGCCTCTTGATTTCAGCCCAGATAATGATCTCAGGGTCCTGGGTTCCAGCCCCACAAAGGTCTGCCTGCTCAGCAGGAGTCTGCTTCTCCCTCTCCCTCTGCCCCTACCCCCAGTTCATGTGCTCACTCTCTCTCTCTCTCTCTGAATATTTTTATTTATTTCAGAGATAGAGAGAGGGGGGGCGAGCATGAGTGGGAAGGGCAAAAGGAGAGGGAGAGAGAGTCTTAAGCAGATTCCCTGTTGAGCAAGGAGCCCATAGCAGGGTTCAATCTCACAACCGTGAGATCACCACCTTAGCTGAAACCAAGAGTCAGGCAATTAAATGCACTACTCAAGCACCCCTTTCATAAGTTCTTTTTGATAAGATAAGTCTGAATGAATGTTGTTTTCTTTGTAAAATTCTCCTTTCCAAAAGACTTCCTAATTCTTGCCCACCAATAATTCACAAAGGGTCCAATACTTTATTAGTCTGTCACTTTCTATTTGCGAATTTCTTGGACATTTTTAGGAGACCTGGGATATAACAGCATCCTGTCTCTTTTTGTCAAAATCTTTTTAGCCTTTACTTGATTAAAATACATCTTGTCCCTATCAATAGGTATTCTCTACTTAGGTATTTATAAGAATAGTAAGGATCTTGGTTTAGCTACTCTGTTTTCATAACCTACTCTTACACAGATGAATTTGTTCTAAATTTTATCTGGAGTCTTTCCTTAGCATAAGCTCATAATGAAGTGGTAACAAAGATTGTTCTTTCCTGGTATGAAACACAATAAATTTCTCTGCTACTTACGTTATTTTTAAATATCAGTAACTCACTTGTTAGTCATGAAAGAAACCTGCCATGTTAATAAAATATTTTAACAGTTTCAGTGATTATTACCAAAGGCTGACTAAAGCTAAAATAATTTTTATAAGTTTGAATCTTCATTAATCTACTTAATATTATTCTCAAGTAAGTCTAACCTATGATATTCATATGTGAATATGGAGTATAAATGTTAATTCGCCTCATTTTCTACAAAATTCCAATTTGATTATGTTCATCCTTTCAACAGAGAAGAAACAACTGAAGTAATAGTCTTATTCATTAACTAGGATGATAGAATGATTGATTGATTGCTTAATATTTAAATGTTCTTCCATGTGCATTGAATTAACTCCTCTGTTGATAGGGTAGCTGTCATGCATAATGCTTAGACAGCTTAAATAACGAATTATTTCATTAAAAGAACTGCAGTATCATCATTATTATTTGTTATTCATACAAATTATGCTAATGATTACCATGTCATATTTTAAGAAGCTTAAATGAAGTCTCTTAAAATTAAGCAATAATTTTAGGACAATAAAGTAATATACTAGGACATCCCACTTGCAAAATAAGGGTTATGTGAGCCATGATTTTAGAAAATGGCTTATACTGATCACTGTATATCTCCTTTGTTTATGTATCCTAGAGAATATGTAACATACATATATAAATAAATAAAATATTTATGTAAATAAATAAATTTACTTTTGTATCCTGAATGTACTCATATTTATTTGATGTCATTTGTTTATAATGATTTATAAATTACAAGCTTTGTTTCTTTCTTAATTTATATGCCCACTATGATGCACAACAACTATTAAAGATTTCTTCATCAGTCTGTTGTTAACTCAGCTGTACTAAGTTATGTTCAGACTTGGTGTCTGGACAACCCGAAGCCAGTTGAGAGGTGATAATTTCATAGCTCTTCTCTTGTATGTATTGTGTGCTAAGATAACTGAAGTTCCATATTTCTGAAATTTCAAATGTTCAACAGAGTGTTCTGTTAGAGGGAACAAAACACAGTTATAAGCACTATCAGAAAAGGATGGGATAATTTATTTCAATTTTCATTGAGGGGATGCTATTTGCAAAATGTTGTCCTAGACAGTGTGGGCTACACAGAGATGGGTCAATCATTTTTCTCCTCTAGGTCTTTGTAATTTACAAAAGAAGAAGAATGATATAGCAATTAAGCAGAAATGACAATAACAGAGAAAAATAAAGTGTGTGTCATAAGAAATTATAAATAAATTGCTGTAATGGTCTAAAAAAGGAGAAATCACATCCAACAACAAGGACTCAAAAGAGGATTTACATACATATGGGCTTTTTAAGTGGGCCTTAAAATATATTAAGGAATGACTTTATGGGATATAAATATAGAGAATTAATATGATGTCAACAGGTAAAGGCTTGGTGCTAAAGACATTCTAATTAAAAGGAAAATAGGAAAACAGAAGGCTTATTTAAGGAATAGCAAATAGTTGAGAGTCAAAAATGCATGTAGGCACAACATGTATTGTCTGATCACTGTTTTATTTCACTATCTGATTCCTTATTACCTTGAGAGAAGCAAAATTCCATCTGAGAAGCAAAAACTGCGGAAGATGGGCCAAAAATGTAATCCTTCCTCAATTCTGTGACTACAGTACTTTAGAGCTTGTGTGTGTGTGTGTGTGTGTGTGTGTGTGTAAAGAAAAACTTCTCTTTAATGATGCCAACCCTAAATTCAAGGTCCACAACCCTGAAGTAACTAAATGAATACTCAGTATTCTGGTCAGCTTTCATGTTCAATAATAAAGTTCTAATACCATTCTATCCACACTTCTCACAAATTCTCCCAAAAAATAAACAATGAAGTATATAAATGGAGGAGTAGCAACTACTTGCCCACAAGAGTTGACTCTTGAACCTCATGGATCGAAATTGAAAGTGTCCACTCTTGAACAACATGGGTTAGAACTGCATGGGTCCACTTACATGCAGATTTTTTAACATAAATATAGCATTACAGTAAATACTGTAAATGCATTTTCACTTCCTTTTAATTTTCTTAATGACATTTTTTCTCTGGCTTTATTATAAGAATACAGTATGATATATATATATATACACACACACACATATGTATATATATATATACACATACATATATATATGAGATACAAAATGTATATTAATTGTTTATGTTTTCAGTGAGGTGTCTAGTCAACAGGCTATTAATAGTTAGATTTGGCGGGAGTCAAAAGTTATATGTGAATTTTTATCATGTGGGGGTAGGCACCCATAACCCTTTGTCATTCAAGGTTCAATTGTACATTTAAAAATGTCCATGAGTGTCTGCTGGATACAGTGAAGGAAAGACACGATTAAGGGGAGTGGAGCAATCCTTGCCTATAACACTCTATCACCCTAATCAGGAAAGGACCTTGTCTGGTAATTGAGAGAGGAGACTTAGAACCCTACTATTATTCCCAATCTTGATAAAGTAATGACAACATTAAGTGCAGGGTTAGTCAGAGATCATTAAGGTATTCAAATCCTGAGGCTCTGCTATTTCTGCAGGCTCTAAAAATCTAGCCACATCGAAGAGGTTTCAAGTGGCCCCTGTATATGCATGCCCCTTGTGTGCAGTCATATCCAGGAAGGACAATGGCAAGCATGGTGAGTGGAGGGAGAAAGCTTTTCTTGCTATTACTAACCATTGCATTTGTCCGCTACTCAGTTCCTGAAGACCACTGAGTTTCAAAGGGTCTTCATTTAAGTGATTTGCTCTGAAAGCTGACACAAATGTATTTGAATCAAAATTAAATGTTACTTGAATTTGAACTAATCCCTTGCTAAGCCAATGTTTATATTACATGGAGGAAGCATTCCATTGAAGAATTTATACTCATTAGTAAAATTAATAAACATAATTCACCAATAACAAGGAGGAAAAAATCATTTTGTTCTCAGATCCTGGCTTTGCCACTTAACGAATTACTAACCAGAAATTTATAATTTTATACCAGTTATTTTATTTCCGTTATCCTGTGAATTTGATACCAATTGTGTGAGATTTGGCTTTCTTTTTATACACTGGGTAACAAAAATTGCTATTTACATATTGCTAACATCCACATTTTACAGATGAGGAATCCAAGCCACAGAGAGGTTAAGTAATTTATTTACGATCACATAGCCAATAAGTGGTGGAACCATGTTTTGACTGAGGTAGCATCTCCCAGAGTCCATCCTTATACCCCTATGCCAAGAGAAGAGGTTATCAAAGGAAACTGAGAAAGAGCATCATCACAGCAGACTGTAAATTGGAATATTTAAAACTTCTAAACTCACTTTCAGAGTTTAAATTTACATCACCAAACTATTATGAATAGGGCAATAAACATGAATTAGACTGTTATTACCATAATAAGGTTATGGAAGTGACTTTGAAGAAAAGATTAATATATGTAGCATAGTGCTATATCACTAAAAGACACAATGGAAACTATGAAATCATACAACTGAAGGATCATGAGGCAAAGATTTTAAAGAAGTTTTTCTTTTTGTTCCTCAGTGACAACCTCCTTAGACTGGAAGGAACTAGAATAAGTCATGTGGACCAACTGCAGCAAAGTTCTGCATAGACCTTGTAAGGTAACTATTCTGGGACAACCATTTGAGTAGTGGTTCCTTCTGTTAGATGAGTCAATATCTTCAAGTAACGTGTTTGAATGTCTGTCATTGTAAAGAGAGTCAAGACTTTCTTTAATTATAGCTTATTGTGCACATTTTCAGATAATTAATGTTCAGAACATTACGATTTAATGAATGATTTCTGAAAATAGCATATTTTAATGTATAACATAATCCTGCAATTACCTGAAGTCACAGAACACTGAAAAATCACATTGCTGACTTTTTTGGTAGTTTTAAGAACAGTTTGAAAAGAAAAAAAAACTGGGACTTAGAGTAAAAGAATATTTTATACAGGACATTTTTGATCCATTAGTATTCCAATTCTTGTTCCTACTATTCTTAGATGTCATGACCTTTTTATTTCCTATTCACCACATGCATTGTATTTAATATAATATATTATGACTTAATTTGAATTCATTAAACCATACAATTAGCTGAATATATTAATATTTTCTTGCCTGCCTTTTTTCCCAAAATGATTCTCAGAGATTTACACATTAAAAGCAAATGAAATGTCCTTGACGAAGGTTCAATAACTGGGCCTTAGTAAATATTATAAAAACAATAACTTCTTCATCAGTATGGGGAACCAGTTTCAAAGGCCTGAAGAATATGAATTAAATGTTCTCTGGGAGAAATGGAAAAGGTTAAAATTCATCATTTTAACTGATAGGCTTTCTATGGGAAAATAAGCAATGCAAAGAATACCAAACAGTTCTAATTTTATAGTCTTCCCAAATACATTTTGTAGGGGAAAATAATTTTATTACTTTAATCATAAATAAGCTTCTTAAGATAATTATTGATTTATATTTAATTGTTCTAGTAAGATATATTTTTAAGTTTAAAAATCATTGAATGAAAAAATTTCTTCTTTCTTTCTTCTTTTAATTCAGTACAGCCATGAATTGTAATTTTAACTCCTTCATGTTTGATGTGCTAAATCTCATGGTTTAAGTTTGAGCCTGCTTTTATGGGTACAGGTAACAGAATTAAGCTGTAAATTTAAAACATCAATGTCTTCTTAGGAGTATGAATCAGATTTTTTTAAAAAAAGAAACTTCCATAATTCTTTCCTTTTAGCTTTTGTTCACTTGTGGGGAACAAAGTAAGAAAAAGTTTAAAGTCATTAGCATTCTTCTGGTTTCATTAGAAGAAGAAAAAAAAGAGAGAGAGAGAATTCATAGTAGTAAACTATGGCACCAAGATGAAATTTTCCAAGGAACTGAACTTAGTCTGATTATTGCCATGCCAAAACCATTCCTGTTATAGAGCAACTCTGGTATCATTCATTCCCTTTACTTAGAGCAGAAATGAGAAAGACAAGGCTAAATATCAAACTACAAATTATCTACAGACAATAGGAGTCAGAGAAGTAGTATTGTTGGATAGACATTTTTGCTGACACTACTCTTGTCACCTAGCTTCTTAAACTAGAGGACAAGGGACCCTTGGGGAGGCCTACAAACTGTGTTTCTAGCACAAAAGAGGAGGACAAATTTCCTGAAAATAGTTACTGAAGGAGATGTGACCTTAAGGGATATTAATATAAAAGCCTTGATTTTGTTTAAACAAAGAGGAACTTGCACAAATGATTAAAAAGGGGACTTGGGAGACCTGAAAGAGTCTAGGCAGCAGGATGGAAGTCAGGTCCTAAGGATGGAGAATTCTTTTCATATCAGGTTCTATATTGAACTAAATTGCGTTGTGGGATTCTTTTGTTAAGGGTTAAAAAGAACTGGAGGCTTGATTTTTCCAAAAGTATTTTTGTTTATTTGAATGAGTGAGAGACAGAAAGATTTGGAAGAGTATATCCTTGATTCTAGAAGACAAAAAGCCAAAATGGAGCCCAAGGGCTAAGGTTTACACTGGACAGAATGTGATTAAATACACAGATAAATGCTCAGGAGAAGAATCCATGGTCTGTACTTGTGGAACTTCAATGCAAAAACACATTTCCAATGCCATTTTGACTCATGTTTTCTCTTCTTGCCAAACATCTAGTTTTCCATAGTTTCTGTGATATCTCCACATTGAAGAGAAATGGAATTTCTTATTAAGATACCAAATGGAGCATTTAAATCTTTTTGTAATCTTATTTTTTAACCTTAGATTTGTTTTCCAAATATGACCATGGTTTAAATATTAACCAGGTCATTACTCACTGTATCATCTTGGAAAGTTTTCTAACTTCTCTGAATTTTTCACTTGTAAAATGGGGATAATCATGCATCAGAATGTTGCTGGGAGGATTAAATGACATGACACATGTACATTTCTGGTAGTCAGCAGTAATACATGATATTTATTATCATTAAAGTTCTGTTTAGTTTCTTAATTTTATACTTCTTTAATTCCTCAGCTTGCTAGGAAAACCCAAGGTATAAAGTTGATCTTAATAATATTTGGGGCATATCATAATGGCACAGCCCATTCTCCTAGTTATCTTGGACAATTTGGCATGGTAGCTGTCCTTTCTGCAGTGCCAGTTTGTTTTATTCCAGTACTGGAGAAGTGAGGGGTGAGGTCAATAAAGTCTCCTCAACACCCCGAAGCTATTCACTGTAATGAGCAATTAATTTCCACTGTTGGATGTTTTCATAGTAAGTCTCCATTGGACATGAAAAGAGCATAAAATTTAAACTTGAAATGTTTGCTAATAAAAAGTCTAAATAAATATGCATCCATAGACAACATAGAATATCTTCTTTTGCAAATTTGTATTTGTAATTTTTATTTTAATGGAGACTAAAATGGCCTCAGTTATCGACATTATTTAAGTATTCTTTACTGTTGTGAGAGATTATTATCTTTAAGATTCTTAAGTACAATTACATCAAACACAATTTAACTGACTAGCTTTTACACATGGTCTAATAAAGACAAAATTAATCACAACATGTTCCATTCTCAGTACTGTATATCCTTTGTTCATACAACCATGTATTTTCAGGTTCTGTTTTATTACCACCATGTCTATTTAACTCAGTTGGTAAGTGCATACTGCTAATGAAGCCAAGGGCATGGGTGATATCCGTTTTCAGGCCAATTAGTTTTACTCTGTCCACAGACTATAACCCTAACCTAAGGCAAATTGTACAAAAATTGAACGTCCTCCATTATAAAGCAGCCAGCACAGGGAAATGTGTGATTCTTTTGTTCCATCTGGAAAAACAATTGTCTATGTTTGTACAAGTTAAATTACTATTGTCTTATATAAACACAGCGCATTGCTATTATTTTTTAAATTACCTTTTTGTGTATAAATTATTACTTTTTTTTCTCAGATTCTTTTGAAACAAATTAGTTCATTGGTTTTGAAATCTTTTTTGTTTGATTAACCCTTGCTCATAAACTCCAAATCACGAAGAGGTGAATGGTAGTTCTGAGTGTGGGTATTCTATCTGGATTTAGAATTATCATCTTACAAAAATAGTTTCAACTTTCATTTCATTCTTCATGGGTCCACAAATAAAAATATTATTTGAACTTTAGGTCAGTTTCCGTTTTAACATTAAGTTTTGAATGATGACCTCTATTCATAGCTGCAGTGGGCATTAGGCTTATAATTCCCATAAGGGTGTTTAGGCTTTAGAAAAGCACATATACTTCTTACCATCAGTTAGCCCTAAAAGTGTGGCTGAACATTTTTTTTTTTAAGATTTTATTTATTTATTTGACAGAGAGACAGAGATCACAAGGAGGCAGAGCAGCCGTCAGAGAGAGAGAGAGAAGGGGAAGCAGGCTTCTTAGTGAGCAGGGAGCCCGATGCGGGGCTCAATCCCAGGACCCTGAGATCATAACCTGAGCCGAAGGCAGAGGCTTTAACCCACTGAGCCACCCAGGCGCCCCGTGGCTGAACATTTTTAAACAGTTTATAAAACATTACAATTAACAACTTTTAAACTGCCCATCGAATGCAACTGGCTTGACATCCCATCTGTTATTTTTCCTTTAAAGCCCTCTAGTCTGTTTATCTAAGGCAGCCATTTAACATTGAAAATGATGTTCCTTTTTAAGGTATGTGATGGGCTGATGAAGACAAGCTTTTGTTTTAATTATCAACAATTTCTGCGATGCGATATAATTTTTGCAGTGCTCAGGGCCCTTTACAAATCAAAAGGAATCCAACTAAAACAGTAATTAATGTCAAATGACTAGTCACAAAAGGCCCTATTTAATTAAAAAGTTCTAATCTTTGATTAAACCTCATCACACATTCTCCTGATTGCAACCCGTTGTCTCAAAAAGGAATGTAATTGGTTACATAGTATATTGTCTATCTAAAATGACACCTGCAAATTACATAAAATCACTAAGGTTTACTTCAAAGTTGAAAATTGTTCCTAAGTTATATTTTCATATTGTTTCTCTCTTTTTGTCACTATAATCGGAAGACTTGTTTTTCATTAAATAATATACCAACTAAGAAATAGAAAGAGTGGGGCTGCCTGGGTGGCTCAGTGGGTTAAGCCTCTGCCTTCAGCTTAGGTCATGGTCTCAGGGTCCTGGGATCGAGTCCCACATTGGGCTCTCTGCTGGGCAGGGAGCCTGCTTCCCCCTCCCTCTCTCTCTCTCTCTCTCTGCTTGCCTTTCTGTCTACTTGTGATCTCTCTCTGTCAAATAAATAAAATATTTAAGAAAAAAAAAAAGAAATAGAAAGAGTGAAGTAAATTTATCTGTGATTTATAAAAATCTGCTAATAAGGATATTTTGGACCAACTATATATTTTGAAGTTGAAATTCAAGAGAGTAGTCTCATTTTTATAATATCAGTAGAAAAGTTCTGAGAAAAATACAAATTTGGGTCAAATCATTATGGCATATTTTGTGCTTATATTTAGAAATGTTTCAAAATTGAATTTTTTTTTTTTTTTAAGAGAGAAAGAGAGAGTGGAAAGGGAAGGGCAGAGGGAGAGAGAAAGAGACAATCTCAAGGAGGCTCCATGCCCAAACTGGACCCCCATGCTAGGCTCAATCTCATGGCCCTCAGGTCATGACCGGAGCCAAAATCAAGGGTCAGATACTTAACGAACTGAGCCACCTCAGTGTCCTTCAAATAATTTTTTATAAATCCAACATCTTTTTTTTTAATACTTCTCGTGTTTGAAGGCACATTGTCTTTTACTGCATATTGAAATCACGAATTGTAAATTCAGGTTTCTTTTATACATTGCTTTCCATTGCAGTTATTTTATTTTGTGATCATAATGTTAGATTTAGCTATAGTTCTCCTAGGTTTGGGTATAGATAATGGTTATTCTAACTAGGTCATTAAAGCAGGTATAATCCTAAATGAAAACAAGGACAAAGGCTTGTTGGCATATTCTATGAAGTACTTAATTACTATGTTTTTTCTCCATTTTGATGACTAGTATCTAAACCATATGCAATCCAACAACACAATGTTCATTATAGATTTAATATTACTGATTTATAAAATGATCTTTAATACAGTGTTTTATTATTAATAAAAAATAAAATAAATTAAAATAAATAAATAAATTGATGAATGTTCAACCCACATTATTGTTTTTATCCATATCCAACCAACTTTATGCTAATTTCATGTACCATTCTAACCTAACCTGCATCATTCCAATCATTTCTATTGTTTTAAACAAATGAATAGGGAAGGATTTAAGAAAAGTGAGGAGAAGAAGATCAAAGGCATTCATTCTGTGTCCACTATTGCTCTATGTGTGGTATTTAATGTACATCATTTCATCTAACCTACCAACTAAATCATTCACCAGACTTTAAATAAAAATTCATTTTGTATATTTATCATACAGAATATAAAGAAAAGTGGAATATTTTTCATTACATTATTAAAACCATATAAAATATAACTGGAACTTTAAGAGCAAGCTGTTGTTTTATGACAATTTGGTGTCTCATAAATTATTTTTGATTCTAAGATCAAGCTAATAACTAAAGAAATAGAGATGCTTTCTCAAGTCTTCATCTTAAAGTAGAATTAAGTCCTTAATCAATTATCACAACACATCTTAAACTATAACATCGAGTCATTTATATGTATGACTTATAAGAGTAAAGCAGTTTGCTAAAATTTGTGGATCTGACACTTCAGTAAAAAATGAAATTAACTTCATAAGGATAATTGAAACAATAAAGCAAGTTAAAAGACATATCATAAAATGATTCTAAAATTAATCCTGTCAAGTACTTAGCATATGATGTCAAAACTGATAACTATCTACCTAAAGTAAAAATATAAATATAAATTCTTATTGAATTTTGATGAGTCTCTTCTTTGAAAATTTAACAGACTGCTATAATTATTTCATACACAATAAGATAATAAATTCTCTAATTCTGGAGATAATTTCTGTGATCAGATTTATAAAAGAAAAATTCTACCAGACTAGTTAAATAGGCAATGAAGATTTTATTAAAGATTATTACAGTAGGAGAGAAAGATTGAACTCAACTTCACTCAAACAAAAGGTAGTAGTTTTTAAACGCCAATGTACAAAATTAGTGCAAAATTACTAGAGGACATTCTTGGGGTGGTTTGGTCAACATGCTTTCTCTGCATTTGCTAATTGTCCCTTGTGAAAGTTCGACTCCAAACTCTCACAAAAACTGGATGGTGGGGGCCCTTATCTTTCTAGATGATTACATTTTGAAAAGATGGTTCCCAAATCCTTGAGAAAGATAACCTTTGTCTGTAGAATATAACATCTCAAAGGGGCAAAGAAAGAAATTGCAGTTGCAAGCTTTCTAAAGTAAATGCTCTAAGAAAAAAGAGGTCAGGGGCCTGGAGTCAGGAAGAAGTCTGTTGAAGTTTCGTCAAGCTGAGGAAATGGAAGGCCATCTTGGTCAGATGATCTGTTTCACCTTTACTTAAAAATGAACTTTTTGGGGCGCCTGGGTGGCTCAGTGGGTTAAAGCCTCTGCCTTCGGCTCGGGTCGTGATCCCAGGGTCCTGGGATCGAGCCCCGCATCGGGCTCTCTCCTCAGCGGGAAGCCTGCTTCTCTCTCTCTCTCTGCCTGCCTCTCTGCCTACTTGTGATTTCTGTCTGTCAAATAAATAAATAAAATCTTAAAAAAAAATGAACTTTTTGTGAAGAGGTGGGGCATGATACTAATAATAGTTTGCCAATTTTTCTACTGTACACTTTGGATTCCAGTGAATCTCTTAATTATTAATACATGTTGAATGCCAGAATTTTTAAAATATTAGACTTCTAGTTGTGATTCTTATGATACCAGAACTGAACTAGATCAGCTGTTACAATCACTTGACACACACTTTTTGAATCTTCATAACACTACCTTGATGTAGTACTCCATTTTATTGCAGAGGAAATAGAACCATAGAAATGTTTAAGTAACTTGCCCAAAGTCAAACATTTAGCATTTGCTTAAACCTAAGTACAAACCCAGGTAGTACACAAAAAACAAGTACATTTCTGGGCTTAAGAATAAAAGCATCATGTGAATGATGAAATTAACATCGACTATGAAAAGAATTGGGACTTTGGGGTTTTTTGTTTTGTGTGTGTGTTTTTTTTTATCTTGGAAGACAGAAAACAGAAAAGAGATCTAAATAGCACTCTGTATTTGTAAGTTTTTCCTTTGTATTGATTTGACATTTTGCATATTAGGCCATGTTATGTACCTTTTCCTTACAAGATGATAACAAATGATGATGATGATGATGATGATGATGATGATGATGATGAAGAAAACTGAGCCTAATTTCCACAAGGGATGATTTCTAAATGTAGATAAATCACATTGACCAAATCACCTGGGGTCCTGAGCTAGGTGATTTACATTCAATAGCTGATTTAACACTGACCTGTCACAAGCTACTTTCTCTTCCCAATTATGTTGATTTAACTTATTTCATTAGATCAATGTCATTTATTTTTATTTTAAATTATCGCAATAGTAATAATAAAAACATTTATTTGATATTTATTACTTGTCAAGACTTGGATCAAGACTGTTACATCTATTAGCTCATTAACTGCATAAATAGCACACAGGCACAGACAGAATTTTTTAAATGGTGTAGAGTATAACACAGCAAGTAGATGGTGGAACCAGAATTTGAACTAAGGAAATCTGACATTGGAATCTTCACTCTGAAATGCAAAGCTCAGCTGTCTTGTCAAATATTCAAATATTCAAATGGTTTTACATTATTTATACACAGTAAAGATAAATAAAATAGATTCACAGGACCATGGATCCTTTGGTGATATTAACTTAATCATACTTACTAAATACAGTTTTTACTCTGCCATTTAACAACCCTAAAACCCTGAGAAAATCAGTTTCCTCTTTGAGAAATGACAAAGATAATTTCTGGCATATCTATTTCAGAAGGGTATTGTGTAACTAGAATAAAGTATGAAAGTGTTTTATAAACTGCCAGGTAGGAGGATATAAGTTAGTATTATATTTGTCATTTTCTTTACCTCTAAATATAAATATATAAATAAAAATAAAAACTATGCCACTAGACCCAGACAACTGCAACTTACGCCCAAATTTCTCTTTTTCTTAAGTTTATTTATATTTAGTCATTTCTACACCCAATGTGGGAGTCAAACTCATGACCCCAAGATCAAGAGTTGCATGGTCTACTGACTGAGCCAGCCAGGTACCCCAATCCCAAATTTCTACTGGGGAAAAATGTTTCATTTTGGCTTTAAAAAATAAATAAGTGCATTTAAGCATATATTTAAACTAAACAATCTACTCTTGAATTCTTTAAAGTTTTCTTATTTCATGTCTTTAAACTCAATAAATATATTTATTTAGTTCATTAAATGTATTTGTGTATAAGCAAAGCATCTGATTTAGGCTATGTTTTGCTGCTTTAGCAAGGTAGTCTGTCCTACATAGACAAACATTTTACCAAACTAAAACAAGCTTCCTAAAAATCAAGTATATAACTGATTTTTAGAAATGCATGCTTTTAAATGTAAAAATATAAATTGCCAATAATTAAATTATAATTTTTCATTTGTCCACTTGACAATGAAGAAAAAGATTTTGTAATATCCCCTAATGGGAAACTATGCATAAATAGACAATCAATATTTGACGAGGTTATAATTTTTTTCCTGCTTTATTTCTATCAATGTTATTTTGACAGTTTCAAATGTAAAGAATAATTACAAGAAGAGTGCAAAGAACTATCATGTACCTTCACCCAGTTAGCCCAGTTTTCTTAGTAAAGTTCTTTGCAGTCAAAGATCCAATCAGGAATTACCATTGCACCCCAAGGTGTGTTACTGTCATTCAAATGGGAACAGTCTGTCAGTTTCTCTTTGATTTTTCCAAATTTGGCAAGTTCATGTATTTTGTGTTGGTCATTTTTTAGACTGCCTTATATTAGTTCTTTGCTACTGTTGTAAATGACCACCGGCTTAGTGGCTTAAAACAATACAAACTTTATATTTCTGAAGGTCAGAACCAAATGAGTCTCATTGGATTAAAATCAAAGTGCCAATCTGACTGTTTCCTCCTAGAGGCTCAAGGAGAAATCTGTTCCCTTTTGTTTTTGATCTAAGAGCTACTCTCATTCCTAGGCTTGTGTTTCCATTCCTCCATCTTTGAAATCAGCAAACTTGCATGAAGTCTTACACTGCCACCTCTCTGGTTCTCTCTTCTGGCTCATTTTTTTCACTTATAAGGACACATATGATTACACTGGTACCACTGAAATAATTCAAGGTAATCTCTCCCTCTCAGGGTCAGTTGATTAACAGACTTAATTCCATTTGTAAACTTAATTCTCCTTTGCCACAGGTCATCAAACATAGCAACAGATTCTGGGATTAGGATATGGACATCTTTGGGGAGGCCATTATTCTGATTACCACAGCCTCTCATTTGGGGTTTTTCCAATCTTTCTTCAGTTATTTTTAGCAGGAATATCACAGGTGCTCTTTCTTTTCATTATATACCACTGGGTAGCACACAATGTCTACTTATCTCTTTATTGGTGGTAACATTAATCATTTGATGATAATAGATCAGCCAGGTTTTCTACTGTAATGTTTCTTATTACCATTTTGCAATTAATAACGATTTTTGTGGTGACACTCTTAGAATTATGTACATATTCCATCTCCATCCGGCTTTCATTCCCTACTTTTAGGATCCACTTATGTACCTTGCTTGAATCAATGATCATTCAGATAATTGCAAATGCTGATCTTCAACACCATCATTTCCTCCATATTTACTATTTGGTTTGCTAAGTAGCACTTTCTCTTCTTACTTATAAATTTGTATCACTGAGTACTTGTACTTTCTTATTTTATTCAGTAGGTTACAATGTACCACTGTCACTATTTTGATACTCTGATGTGTCAATTCGGCCCATGGGAGCATTTTTAGGCTATCTTTTTAACAATATTCCTATCAATTCTTGATCATCTTTTTACTTTCTTATAAAACAAGCTTTTTCAGGCTCATTTTACTCTTTTCTCTACCTCAGCCCCAGAAGCAACAATTTCTTCAAGGACCTGTTTCCTTAGTTGGAGAGTGATACATGAAAAGCACTTGGAGACTAGATAAGTTCATTGCTACTGGAGTCTCACCTGTCCCCGGCCATTTCAGTAGAAACAGTGAGAAAATACATGTATGTGTGTACATGCATACACACATCTCCATGTATTTCTACATCTATGCATGTGTGTTGATAACCATGAATATATACCAATATTTCCAATTCCACTGTTAAGTTACAGGGTTCACACTACTCCTACCCGCTTCCAAATTTTTGCCTCCCTTGGTGGAGTGTGAAATACTGCTCCAATCACCTCAAGCCTCTTGAATATAGCCAATCTCCGACCACTGCCAGGTTGCAGCATCTAGGGGCCCCTAGATTGACTTATGCAGATGGATTTTTACATTGGAAGGAAGGAAAAAGGAGAGCAGAAGATAGAGGGAGGAAGGCTACAAATACTGTTGAAAGAAAAGGGAAGGGGAAAAGAGAGGAAGAAACAGTCTTGTTTCTGTAAGAGCAATTTGTGAATATCTACTGATTTTTTTTCCTTAGAAATAATTTCACACAACAAAAAAGTTGCAACTATAATGGTAGTACAAAGAACGCATATAAATCCTTTACTAGGTTTACCTTTAACACTTTACCACACTTGCTTTTTTGATCTCTCTCTCATCTTTTCTCTGTTCTCTCTACGGCATGTGTCTGCATACATATGCATCTATGTAAGCACATTTGCATATACATCAGATCTGTGTATACACACTTTTTTTTTCCCCAGAATCATTTGAGAGTAAGTTTCATATGCCATATTGTTATGTATATTTTCTTAAAATAAGGGTATTGCCTTGCATAACCCCAGTAGGGGTTGTTATGTTTAATTGTTATTAAAACATGTATTTCTTTTGACACAGCTAATTACTTTCTTATAAGTTAATTTCAGGTGAAAGATATTTCCATATATATATATATATATATATATATATATACACACAATATGCTAACAGTGTCAATTTCAACATTTTATAAATAAAACGTCAGAAGCAATCTATGTACATATTGAGAGGAAATTAGTTACACACATGATTATGTGTCTAACAATAAAATTCTACATATTTACTAAAAAACATAATGGTTTTGTATAGAAAGATGTGCTTGATTTATCACTACTGAGAACAAACTAACTTACATAAAGGTGTGATTAGTAATCTAATCACATATATACCCTACTCACTTGACATGTAGGTATTGGTGCTTTTATAAATACTATGACTGAACTACATCTTGAAAACATTATATTAATATTACTTGTACAAAAATTATTTGATATCAAACACAAATTTAGAATATATCTAAATTATATTTTAGTGCTAATCCAAATAATTAAAATCTCTCCTATTAAAAAATTTTAGAATTTTTACTTTTCATCATGTTTCTGACATTAGATATCTATAAGACTTTTTTTAAAATTTTTTATTTCTTTTCAGCGTAACAGTATTCATTATTTTTGCACCACACCCAGTGCTCCATGCAATCCGTGTCCTCCCTAATACCCACCACCTGCTTCCCCCAACCTCTCACCCTCCGCCCCTTCAAAACCCTCAGGTTGTTTTTCAGAGTCCATAGTCTCTCATGGTTCACCTCTATAAGACTTTTAATGACATCTAAAAATATTGTTATAACCTCAAATATTTTATTCAGTATGGGACTTTTGATAGCAAATTCTCTTTATATAGTCAGAAAAGCATTATCCACTAGTGCTTTGGAATATGTAAGATTATTAATTTAACTGATAATTTTTGAGAATATATCCAGTATAAAGTCAAATACACATCGAAGATAAATGTATATTGTTCAAATAACCATCTAAATAATGTGCAGAAGCTACCTTTTGAATCAACTTACAGACATTCAGCAGAAAAAGTCCCATGTAGAAATGCCCTCCATATAATCAACAAGCATATCAATCCCCACGTTCCCCCCACCCCGATCATGCAATACACAGAAGAATATTGCTGCTAATTGGTATATGTTTTTCTTCTGGAAGTGAAAATTCTAACCTTTTACTTGACAGATGTTTGGGTAAAATGCCATGTAACATTTTGAGAGCTTATCTGTGCTCTTTAGAGTTCTGTTTGTGCTGCCACACATTCAGGTGCAAACAAATGAAAAAGTAAACAAAAGTAAAAATATGACCTAGTTAGGTATTTTCAGATAAATATATAAATCAAAAGTAGGTTAATTTCAAATAGGTAAAATACGTAATAGATTAATCAAATAAAATATCAACCTAGAAAGCACATCTCTAAACGTCTGGAATATTTGAGAGCAAATAACATATAGGATGGTCAAAAGATTAGTAATTATAAATAAGTGCAATTATGTATTTTTTAAAACAAATTTATAATTCTTAAAATTTTGTTATACTCATTTTTATCACAATTTAGCTACAAAATGAACTAATACTATAATAATATGGCAACTATTTTTTTAGAGGCAGCAGAATCTTTCCCAAATGTCCGCTCGTCCCTACAAATTTGGGAGAGAAGAACACCAAATACTTTATTAGTATTTTTGAGATGATAAAATTTAGTTACTGGGAGGTTAACCTACTTGCCTACTGGACCAGATGAAACCAGAGTCTGCCAGTAACATTTTCAACATTATTAATGAGATATCCTACCTTGAACAGACCACCCCTACCCCACATCATGACTGACATAAAATTTTAGGTGTAATTAAGACTGTTAATGATCCTATGTACTCTATTTTGTACAAGAATTGTATTTAAGTATGCTCTGTTGAATAAATGTATTTAATGCTTTTGTTGAACATACTAAGTCCACATAAACCAATTAGCTTTGTTCTTAAGTCATAAATATCTTAAACCCATCAGAAGGAATGATCAATGTATTTAATTGGACAGACATGAAGACAACTATAAGTTTCAAAGAATTAATCCATACTTTTATAAGAAAAATAGTATTTTATTAATATGGAGCTAATCTAATTGAATCACTATCAGATACTGGACTTGACATATATAGCAATATTGAAACATAACAACTTTATATACCTTATCTAAAGAGTATAATCACATAAAGTGAGAAGTACTAATAAATCTTTTCCTTTTGAAACATTATGTTAAGGTGTATCAAGTCTGACTGGTCTTTATTTCATTTACCTATAAATTAATTTCTCCCATTAACATTGTTTGGTTTCCCAACAATACACTAAAATAAAAAAGAATATTAGTTATGGACGTATACCAAGGATGCTGTTATTCTACTTGGGGAATAAATTATTTACAATTAATATAACAATGAAAAACAAGAGAAAGTAGTTATAAGCAATCAATTGTTTCTTGTGGAACTCTAGCATTTTAGAAAACTGAGTGATCTCTATGATAAAAGGACTTGCCTGGTGGGTAGAAGGACAAAAGCAAACATGGAAATTAATATTGTTTATATGAGAGATAGTGAAGTGATTGAAATTAAAGTGGTAGTGAGAGGAAATGGTACTATTAGTTTATGTATTTTAACGTAGATTATTATGTTTATAATTTATATTATACATTTATATATTTTTATAAATGTATAATATAAATTATAATATAATATTATATTCAGATATAATGTTATATAACATTAATATAAATTTATAGAATTGAGAAGTCACCCACCACCCTACCACCCAGATATAAATGCTTACAACATAGCCTTATAAATGCCTGATGTTCATGTCCCAGCTTATTTTTTATGTACAAATGTGTATACATAAATTTTAAGAAAATTCCAATAATGTATACCTGCTTTTATTAAATGCTGTTTATGTAAAATTTTAAGTGTTGCTCCATTTTATTAATTTTTCTTATATTAACATTTGGATAGAATACTGACAGCTGTTGGGTAATGTATTTATCCACATCCTCTGTGGTAGACAAAATGCTCCCTCCGAAGATGTCCACATTCTAATCTCTGGAAATCTGCAAATATGTTACAGAACATGAGAAAAAGAGACTTCACAGATGTAAATAAGGTTACAGACTTTAATTTAGAGAGATTGTCGGAGGTAACTGAATGGACCCAATCTAATAACATGAGCTCTTGAACCAGGGAATTTTCTCCAGCTGGAGTCAAAATAGATGCAGCAGAAGGAGAAGTCAGAGATTCGAAATTTGAAAAGACGTCGACTTTGCTAGTTTGAAGATGGAGAGGGCAATGCAGGACTGCAGATAGCCTTGTGGAGCTGAGACTGACAACCAGCAAGGAAATGGGAACCTTATTCCTATAATCACACATAACTGAATCTGGCCAACAATTCTGGATCAGGGACAAAGGACTTCCTCCCTTGTCTGCCTTGTTCATTTTAATTCCAGTACCTAAAAATGTATACCTCATTTGCTAAATCAAGAACGAATGAATTATATTTCTGATTTTGTAGATTGCTAATATCACTTTAACAGGTTTTTGTTGTTGTCGTTACATGAGAGATGATTCAATTTTTCTTGATTCGTAGGAGCTAGAAATTTTGTATTACATTTGTAGTACTGTTAGGATGAGAAAGTTGGAAGAGAAATCTATTTTATAGGAGGAAAGAAATGCAACAAAATTAGTCACTTTGGTAGAAATGACTCAATAAAATAGAAATAATTCAAGAAATCAGGAAAATACTATATTGTTCAGCTGTCTTATAGAAAGAGAAACAAAATAAGGAGAAGAAACATGCAGAACAATGGAAATTGCTTATTTATTTTGGTATAGGAGTGGAAAGAAGCAAAAATGCAGAAGGACTTTGAGTATATGGAGGCAAGGTTTTGTAGAAGACTGAAGCACCACTCCTGGTTTCAGGTAGGAGTGTAGAATGAGTTTGTGCAATAGATGAAGTCGTGAAGGGAAAAATGTGTATTATTTATAAAATCTGAAATCAAGTTCAAGTATTAAGGACCCTCTGTGTTCCGCAGCACTGAGGTTTCTTCCATGGTTTAGTTACAGTGGAGTGCCTCCAAGGCACATTGTCTTGTCCATTTTCCCATCAGCTTGTTCCCTGAAAATGTCACTCATCCTGGAAGCTGCATTCTGTGTTGACCTATGGGTTTGGGGCATGAACAAATGTGCCCGACTGCTGTTCATCTTGCTCTTTCTGGTGAAGGAGGGCTGGCCACCAGAACTTAGAATTAACAATGAATGAACAATATTTTTTTTTTCATTATCCTTGAAGTTCAAAAATCAAGAGACTATTTCTGTGTTGGTTTGTACATTTTGCGTGGTAGTCAATGAGCTATTTTAATTAACAAATCTGGGCCTCTTTTTTTTTTTTTAACCCCAAAACCCCTTTCATATTTTTATGGTAAGAGATTTTCCTTATTTTCTCCATTCTCTCTTATTTTCTCTTTTCTAAGTTCTGTTATTTATTATTGTGTTCTGTTAATTAATATCTAACTCCTGTCATTGTGTTTATTTTTCTCTGATTTTGTTGATCTCCTCATTAGCCTCTTCCTCTGAGTTACAGGAAAATAGCTGAACCTTTTCATATAATTTTCCACAGCCTATGTTTTTGGCTTCTTCTCTTTAGAGTACATGATATTTACATTTTTCCAGGTCTTTTCCTCTTTTTCCCAGAAAAGTGGCTATGGGGAGCTATAACTTAAGAAGTTCCCTTCAATCAAGTCCAATCTCAACTGTATGTATAAAACACCTTCAGTTATTCAAATATGTCATTACTGCCCTTTCCACAATGATGAATGATTTTCTATATTTTTGCTTTATTTTTCTAAGATATTTTTAATGGCAGTTTAACAAAGTTTGAGGCAAGAGAGGAATTAGTGACATCTACATGTCACCAATTCACTTGGAAATTAGGACAAGGTTTTAGACCTTGATTAATTGTAAATATTTCTTTCTTTTAATACATATAGATATTTAAAACCAAGTATTTCGGTTTTCTTTCCTTAAATGTTTTTATTCTTAATAGAAACTACTTGGAGTGATACCCTAAGTTACTCACAGTGCTCGAGATTTCTATAATCAGGAATCCATGGGGCATAAGGAATTCCATGGGTTGCTTCTTCACAAATCCTCCCTTAAAAATATGTAATGTTTTAAATCTATGTTTATAAATACAAATATATTGAAAATAAATTCCAAAGCATTCAGCAGATTCTTGGAAGTGTCCATGACTCAAGAATCTAGCTACCACGAGGCACCTATGTGGCTCAGTTGATTGAGCACCCAGCTCTTGATTTCAGCTCAGGTCACAATCTCACGGTCAAGGGATAGAGCCCGGTGGCAGCTTCCTAACTCAGCACGGAGTCTGCTTGAGATTCTCTCTCCCTCAACCCCTGCCCTCACTCTCTCCGCTGCTCCAAATATATATACATATATATATATATATATGTATTTTTTTTAAAGAGTCTAGCTATGACTTTTAGAATATTGTTCATTTATACTTGTTGAAATGGATTGTCATAAAATAAAATTTTAAATCCTCACCATTTTTATGCTCCTCTATGATTATTTTTGACTGCTCATATCAGCTGTTCCCTCTACCTCTAACCAGGCAGAATTATATGTCCATTGTTCATTAGTGAGAGTGAGAAAGATCTGTAATCTCATTAGACCCGTTGCTACCAAACCCGAAGGGTAAAGTGGAAGTGCTCCCCCACTGAACAATCTTTTCCTTTCCTGCTGGTTTGTGAGGTTCACTTGTATCACAATAGTTACGGTCAATTAAGCTTCCACTGCAAATGAAGCATCTGATCATAGTAAAGGAAGCTTCCACTTTTAAAAAATGGATCTTTTAATTATTAAAATATATCTCATACAGTGCAGTGCATCACACAAACTCATCTCGCCTCTCTTAAAAATTTAGTGTCAGCAGAGCAAAGCTACTTATTGATAATTTTCCAAAACAGTTACTTCAGTGTTTGTACCTGAGTCTGCTAATCAAGTATATACAATTCCTAAGAGTGTTCATGCAAATATTTATACAGACTGAATTTATAGATCACCATCAAATTTATTGGATAATCATTCTGTAGCATTCAGCAGATTCTTGAAAGGATCCTTGTCACAAAATGTTTTAATTACCACTATTTGTTATTAATAGACCTTCAGAATATTATTAATTCATATCTATATAAATGGCTGAGCAGACTGCAAATTACAAAATCTTTCTATTTAGTCTTTTCTCTGATTCCTGTGCCCCACTCAAATCATACAGAAGGGGAAAATGGTCCATCCCAATTCATCTAATTATTACAGCCAATGTATTTTGGGATTTATTTGTGTTTTTCTAAGATGAGCTGGCTGATATCTATCTATCTATCTATCTATCTATCTATTTATTTATTTTTAAGATTTATTTATTTATTTATTTATTTGAGAGAGAGAGAGAGAACAGGAGCAGGAGGGGCAGAGGGAGAGTGAGAAAGAATCTCAAGCAGACTTGGTGCTGAGCAGGGCTCCATCCCAGGACCCTGAGATCATGACCTGAGCTAAAACCAAGAGTTGGATGCTTAACTGTGCCATCCCAAAGCTGGCCAACATTTAAGTAAGTACTCAAGAATCTACATTCTTTGCATTTTCATAGTATATTTGTTGTTGTCACATAACAAGTTGATACTCCAATAACTAGTTTTTTTGTTGAATAAAGCTATCTCACTCATTTACTACCAAAGTTGAACTTAAGTTCTTCAGTGTTTAAAATATTATAAATCATTCTATTTCTTTTAGTATTGGCAACTTGTAAATGACCATGGCCTTTTTCTGCATATCTGGTTCTCCTCTTTTTGAGAAACAGATGACACTGACTCGGAAACCTGTGGTCCCTCTAAGAATCCGAGGTTAGAAATGAGGTTTCATAGCTCCACGAATCAATCCAGCCATGGTAATTTTAAGGATGATTCAGTCCAGTGATTTACCATTTAACGTGACTTTTAAAACATCATGTGAGTAAGAACAGAAATAATTTTATCAGGTATGCACTTGTTTATGTATGTTGTGGGGTAGGGGAGACTAAACAAAGGTGCTTTACCTAAAACAAAAGCCTGCGGCTTCCAGGGTGACTGACGATAGCTGTTTAATAGTGCTTGGTTTTCAACTGAACTGCTCTAAATTTTTAAAGATAAGAGGAAATAATATGCTTAGCTCACTGAAAAGAGGAATTTACATAAGTAGAACATAATTATCCAAGTAAGACCTTGTCACTGAGACTTGGGAGGGTTAATGATTATGATGATAATTAAAATGCAGAGGATTTGTAGAGCACTTATTTGCTTTCTGAAGAGCCCAGTGTACTTCCTGTATATTCTTCTCATACTTCTCTATGTGATAGCTATATAACAGGACATTTAAATATCTCAGAATAATAGACAGAAATGTGTGACCTGTTATACCAATAAGTGATTATAAGCTTTTGGGTTTTGCCTCACCTGAAAGGCAGGACCTCCAGTGACAAAGCTTTTTGAAACATTTCAGGTCATCACAGTAAAACTGACTCTGAGGAAAGAGTGCCACCTACTGAATCAAGTTGCCCAGGTTCCCACCAAGGGCTGGCCTTTCAGCTTTAGAATTGTCCTAACTTGCTTCCCTGTAGGAAGCAATGGGATTGCTGCACCATACATGAAATACTAATTATCTATGCTTCTCGCTTAAGCCGTTTTATTTTAACCATCCAGCAGTCACATATATGAATTAACTATTTCATTCATAAACTTTTTATTTCTTTTAAAAGGTTGTATACGAGTATTGAACAAGTCTAACTTTCTTAATGAAGGAAAATTTCAAAACAAATGCCTCAATGTAGCTCTTTATGGTCGAAATGACCACAAGGGGGAGCCAGCATGTAACTTCTCATGGGGCAGGAGCATTGAGGTTTCATAATTAATTGAACCTTTTTATTTCTGGCTAAGTCAGGAGACATGAGTATGACATTTGAAATTTATGAAGCTCCGGATAGGTTTTCTCAAAATTACATCTTGCACAATGTAATCCAACTCCCAGTTTTAATTATGTGCTAACTAATACATTAGATGTAACATATTTTCTTATCTGACGATTCTTGTTTGCGGCCCCTCAAGTATTCGACACACAACTTCACACACAATTTATTTACACTACACCAAATAACCTTAAATTGTCAAATTTAAATATAAAAATTTTAAATTAACTTTGAAATTTCTCTCAGTACTTAAAAATAAACGTCCTGAAATATGTCACTGTTCAAAATTTGATCATTTGTGACTAACGTATGACTATGTCCTTTTGACTAACATATTTAGAAATATATGTAAAATAAAATACATGAACACCAGTTGGGAATTTAGTTCATTTCTTGTGTGAGTTTTAAATTAATAGAACTTGTATGTTTTTGTAGGGTTAACCCTGTAACTGTATTTTTGACTTTCTCTAGGAATGCACTTTGTTTGTGTGGGAAGAAGTCACAAGTATACATATAGTATTTCATAACAACATATACATATAATAAAAAATAAATAGTTTATTTCCTTCTAAATATTTTTCTAATAGCAAGATTTTGTAGTTTTACTAAAAACTAAAAAAAAAATTCAATTTAAAATACTGTTTATTTGTGAAGATATTTTATATTTGTTTCTTATTTTGTTGTATAGGAGAGATTGAGTTCTCAAAAATTTTTAAAATTACAAAACATTTCTCCTGAAGCTTAAAAATTATAGTTCACTTGCAGCTTTATTGTAATTCATATTTATCATAAGAGAGAGATGTTTTAGTGATTGTCCTATTAGTAGCATAGATTTGTCAATTGTTAAAAGAGACGGCTTTGGTTAAAAGTCAGCAAAAGGCCAAGAACTGTGTGTTATAGCTGAGCCACAAGTATCTCTAAAAGACAATGGAAACTCAGAGAACTAGCTGTGAATGAAATACTATTACTCATTTTAGGATTCATATGTGATAGGGACACTTTTCATACTTACATCTAAAATAGTTAACTGTTAAAATTACTTTTGAAGATTTTCTATTAACAAATTAAAATATATGAAAGCAGGTAGTGAAATAATGGTAAGAAGGATAGAAAAGTAAACAGTAGAGAGGGAATTTTTATTCCTCTAAACAGTGGTTATGTTGAAAATATCAGCATCAAAATTTCTTCTAAGTACTGTATTGAACTCAAGAATACAGCAAACAGGACAAGTTTTGAAGAATGTTATACGTGCCGCCTTTATGGCTGCAAGCATAAATTCTTGGAACTACAAATACAGCTAGTACATAGCAAAATACAGACAGTCTCTCAAAGACATAATTAAATAACTTAAATAACATGAGATTTCATTAAAAAGCATCTTTAAGATTATGTATGAATAATGTTAACTAAGTTATTGATTTAATGTAGAATTATTAGTCAATCTTTCTTAGTGTATAAAATGGCCATAATGCTTCTGTCAGTAGCTATTCTAACATAACAATCAATTTATTTTAAAACTTACTTGGACTATCATATCTTATCAATTAAATAATTTTATGTTATATTTATATTAAATAATTTTATAATTATTGATTACATGGTTTTATATTTACATTTCATAATTATATTAATTACATAAGTTCCTTTTCTCAATAAGTGTGCATACATATTGTATTTTGATTAAATCAATGATATCTTTGGATGTTCAATATATGTTTAATGAAGAAGTAATAATACAGTTTTGGTTTAAGGTTGAGACTACCATCTGTAATCATAAATCATGATTATCAACCAGTCTCCTCTAGAGAAATGTGAGACTGTAGGTACTATTAGTTACGCATAACACTGTATTTTTCTAGATTCCTCAACCAGATCTCATATGCCATAGCCTACTATGGTATAGAATATAATAAAATCTTTGAACTATTTAATCACATATATATCAATTTTTTAAATGAACTTAATATTTTAAGTATACTTAAAAAGAACTTACTTAATAACTGTATATCAAACAAAATATTTGGGAAGAAAAAATAGAACTTATGAGATGTTAAAAAATTAGTAGTGATTATAGTTTTAAAAAGTGTGTCTTGTTAAGAGGAAGCAAAATAATTGAAAATACCAGTTGATTCCATTTCCTTTAAAAATAAAATAGGGATGAGGCATAAGGATAAAAATTAGTTAGTTTGAGTACATGTCAGTCTTTAATAACAGAACTCAGCACTACAACTTAAATAAAATATAAGTAGATATCTGATATAGTTCCATTTTGCTGCCTTTTGCAGATGCCCTGTGGCATGGTATTCTCTTTCTATACACTAGGGGGAAGTGTAACATAATTACTCTGGAAAGGGTGGTGGGCAAATTCTCTATGAGGATGTATTATCACTGGTCTCTTCCCAGGCACTGTATTTTCCCCCTCATTTGTGTAACAGCACATTTATTCAGGGCTAATCAATAAGACATGCTCCCCTTTCCTTGAATTTTTTCCTTCTGTTATTGTAAACCAAATAAAGATATTTTATGACTTTCCCTAAATAAGTATATAATGCAAAAAAGCCATAGGTTTGTCATATTTAAAAAAGTAATGATTAATAAAGGAGTGTGTAATTACTACTCTTTATTTAAGTTAGCTGCTGCTTTTAAAGCATCAAAGCCTCAGCTTCCAAGATACACGTATGGGTACAGAGATACCAAGCCAAAGAATATACAAAGGTGAGGTTTCACAAAGCAGCATGTTTAGGCACTCACTCAGCAAAACAACCCAGGTTTCTACAAAGCTCTAGCTTCTGTGTTTATCAAAGATATGTGCACAAACTACCTATTTAGAAAATACAAAGACATTTTAGGATTTGAAGGTCTGGCTATAAAGAGCTCCTCTTAGAATTTTTAAATTGTTAAAGATATCTCTTAAGAGAGTGGTGAATTTTGGATTCCCATCAGACTATAAACTCAGACTACAAGTTATCTCATTGAATCCTCCAGGAAATAAATAGCTCCTTTACTTGAATCTTTAAGCAATTATCCCAACAACAATCATCAGAACTTTCTGTAATTGGTCTGGATTTGATTTTCTTTGAATCCTGAATGATTCATGTTACAGACTTGTACGTTAGTCATTCACAATTTATAAATGGCAACTTAACTTTAGTATTTATGAATTGCGATCAATACTCTAGCAATCAAAACACTCACCTTTTCTATTTCAATACTTCAATTTTCTTTTTCCTTCTTAACTCTTTCCTAGAACCGCAGGATCGGGAACAAACCAGTCTTCACTCGTGGATGTTTGTGATAATAGTTTGGGAAAAAGGAATCTCTGAGATTAGAAACTGAAGTTGACAATGTAAATGAAGCAGGAGCCTGTGTGTGTGTGTGTGTGTGTGTGTGTGTGTGCGTGTGTGTGTGTGTTGGGTGTGTGTGTGAGTGAGAGAGAGAGAGAGAAAGGTGGTAGTAGTAGTGGTGGTGGTGGTGTTACTTAGAAAACATGAATCTTAACAGATGTCCCACTGATCTGCCTTTCACTTTCCGCTCAGCTTTTATGCATAGGAGCTTTGGCAAATGTGATTATCTACACTTACTTGGTTGAGATAAAATGGTTCAGATAGCCATATAGAACTTTAATAACAAGAGCGAGTAACAAAACCGGAAAACGTGTGTGTGTGTGTGCGCGCGCGCACGCGCACGCGCGCACATACTTTGTGAGGTGTCTGCTTTACCTTAAATCTGGACTGAGCTGAGGGTGACTGAGAAGCGTAGAGTCCTAAGTATTACTTAGCCAGATTTTAGCTTTAACAAACTACAAAGATTGAATCGACAGTGAGCCTTTCTCCTTAAAGGAGAGGAGTTTTCCCCTGGGGAGACACGGCCTCTCTTTCACTGGGCTTCTGCTTTTCTTCTGAAACACTTTCATAATCAAGTGACTTTCCTTGCATGGGTGCCTGGGGACAGCTGATTTTTCTCCGAGGATAAAGAAAGTTACATATTGATTGCTGTTGCTCCGGGTACGTTTGCACCAGCTCCGGCTGAAGCGGGCGCACGAGCGCCCTCGCATTCACACACACTCGCTGAAATACACATTACATCCCCCCAGAAACACACACACACACTCTCTCTCTCTCCACGCGCGCGAGTACACACACACACACGCACACACACGCACACACATCCCTCTGCACCACATTCAGACATATCCACAAGCAGCCAGAATATCTGCTCTTCTCTTGTTTGGTGCCAGTGTGTGTGTGTGTGTGTGTGTGTGTGTGTGTGTGTGTGTGTGTGTACAGAACCCATCGGGAAGACCGCAGCTACCTTATTCTGCAAGCACGCTGCGATTCAGGTTCCTGTGTACATGGAGAAAAAAAATAAATCGCCATCAAACTTTTTTTTCCTTTTAATTCTCCTTTTTCTGGAGGAAGACGGTGGAGGAGCTTCTCCCATTAGTTAAAGACTCGGGAGACCCGGCGACGAGGCCGTAGGTGCCGCCGCCAAGGCGGAGCGCGGGCCTCCGGTAGCCGAGCTGGTCTCCCATCTAACTGATCTAATCAATGACTCTGAAGAGCTGGGGCTCCTGGCTCCGCCCCCGCCAGTCTCTTTGACGCCTCCTATTGGGTATGGGTCGAGGAGGCAGGGCCTTATTCCTCACGCGGATTGGCTGGCAGGGAATCAGTATCAATGTTTAAGCGGCGGCGTGAGGTGAATAGAGTCAGTCAGCAAGAGGCGCTGGGGAGAGAGCTGGGACTGTGAGCCCGGCGGATGCGGCAGCGGCAGAGGGTGGCTGGGGAGACGCTACTCCAACTGTTGAATTTTCACCTTTCATTTCCTCCGATTCTTTGCTTGCGGAGATGGATTTATTTGCTTTGAAATCCTCACGTCTTTCGTAGGTTATGAGCTGATCCTGACAGGCACCAGATTAAAAGCGACCACCCGTGACAGAAAAGGAGGAAAAAAAAAAAAAAAACCCTCCACAACGGACTGCACAATTAACTATGCACACCGGTGCTGGACTTTGTGAATAGAGAACATTGAGAGGAAAATCATGAACTATGATGCGGGGCTAAGCTGTGAACAGTCACTGGAATCCTGATTTTTTTTTTCTTTTTCTTTTATTTTTGTCAAGACTCTGAAAGATTTGGGGTTTCCTCACGCCTCGTCAAAAAGAAAGGTGGTTTTTTTTTTCTTAAATAAATAAAAAAATAAATACACCTAGCAAAACAGACGCCTTGTTTTCCAGACCCTCGGACCCCGGCAGAAAGAGGTAGAGTAAAAGTGCTGCTGAATTCAGCTACACCTTCCTCCTTCCCTCCCTCCCTTTTCTCTCGCTTTTTCTTTTCCTCCAAGACATGAATCTGGCTTTTCTTTCTATAGAGTGAGTCAGAGAGAAAGCGTTAGGAAGAAGCCGCAACTAATGTCTGTGAAGGGAGGACCATGAGGCGAGAGTGAATTCGATTCGTTCCACTGCTTCTGACTCATCGGGCAGATCGGAACACCTGCATTTCTGGATGTGTCATTCCCGTATGTCGAGGCGCCTCGAGAACCCGAAATAATGTGTAGACAGACCTGTGCCTAACATCCCCTCGGAGGTCGCTCTCTGGGGGGGGGCGCCCCTGACTAGACCGCCGCGGCCGCAGCTCCTCACCCCTGCCCTCCTCGAGTCGCCCAGAGAGACTGTGTGAGAGCGAGACTGCAGAATGCATCACGCCAAACCTTGATGTGTTTCTTTCATCCAGCCCACTCCTACTATTAAAAAAAAAAAAAAAAATTTGACGGGAAAAAAAGAAACAAAACCCGCACTTTATTCGCTTCAGATATTCACCACTTCAGATATTCACTGAATATCTGAATATTCAGATATTCCTCGCCAAGGTTTTCCTTTCTAGATGAAGAGGACTGGGAGGCAGGGCCATTGGAAGGAGATGCTGAATAGAAAGAAAAGAGAGGCACTTGACAGCCCAGCCCTGTGAATGCAGAGACTGTTTCCCTTCTAGCGAGAGACAGGGAGAGTGTGTGTGCGAGGACTGGGAGGGTGGCTCCCCCTTCCTTTTTATTCCGCCTCCCCCTCCCCCCTTCAAATCTGCACATCCAACCATGAGTTGCCTGTTGATTTCCTTTCGCCTGGGAAGAAAAGCAAACTGGAATTAAACTGCATCGAGAGAAGTCCTTGCTCTCGCGGAGAGAATGGGATGGTAGCGGCGGCTACTGGCTTGGCATAGAGAAATCACACAGAGTGTGTGTTCTACGAACAGAGGCGGAGAGAGCTACATACGCCCCCCCCCCCCCCCCCCCATAGACTCACGCCGCAAACGCTGATCTGGCTGTGGCTTTCCTGACTTCGGGGGAGAGCCTTTTCCGAGGAAGAGAGGGAGGAGCCTGGTGGAGGGAGGAAACTACAAATCGGGACACTAGTTCTTTGCGCTGCATTTCCTCCCCTCCCTTTGACTGCTCGGAAAGGAGAGAGAGGAAAAAAATACGCTTGGCTGGGAGATGCAGTCCGCTGCCGCCTCTGCCTCAGCCAGCAATGCAAGATTAGATCTCTAAATGCAGCAGAACACTGCCTGAAAACCGAACAGCCCGCGAAGCCAGCAGACATTTCACCGGGCTCCGGCGAAGATTCAAAATATATCAGATTCTCTCTCCGTTGCTCCTCGTCCCCATCAATTTCATCACAGGAGACGGGAAACAAGTAAGGATTTCACTTTCCCATCTGCCTCAAGACACACCTCCCCGCTCCCTCCCCCACCCGATGTGAAGAGTATTCTGGTGGCTACCGCGGGAGTGGATTTGCAGCGCCCTAGCGGGAGCCAGGAAAATCTACCGATTCTTCACCACCCCTCCTAGACGCGATTTCCATCTTATCGCTGGCCTCATCGCTCAACTTTGAGTCGTCCCTAGTCCCGGCGGAAGAGACAAAGCCCCGGGCTCGCCCCCAGCCGCAGGGAGCCGCCGCCTTGCTCCGTGCTCCTGCAGCTTCGCTGCGCCGCCGCTTCTCGCCCAGTGCGGATGCTGTAGATCAACAGGTTCGGGGAACTTGAGCGGAATAAGGAGACCGCCGGGTGCCGCAGCCCAGGAGCAGAGGGAAGGAAGGACCCACAGACTTGTGGCTCGTGTCGCGCGCGCACGCTGCGCTCGAGCCCCAGGCTGGCGCGCTCCCACTCGCTCGCCCCTCCAGTCCGGCTGCTCCTGCCCCCACCCCACCGGTCTGGCATGTACCTTTCCATCTGTTGCTGTTTCCTCCTATGGGCCCCTGCCCTGACGCTCAAAAACCTCAACTACTCGGTGCCGGAGGAACAAGGGGCCGGCACGGTGATCGGCAACATCGGCAAGGATGCTCGACTGCAGCCGGGGCTTCCGCCCGCAGAGCGCGGTGGCGGTGGCGGCGGCGGGCGAAGCAAGTCGGGTAGCTACCGGGTGCTGGAGAACTCAGCGCCGCACCTGCTGGACGTGGACGCGGACAGCGGGCTCCTCTACACCAAGCAGCGCATCGACCGTGAGTCCCTGTGCCGCCACAACGCCAAGTGCCAGCTGTCCCTCGAGGTGTTCGCCAACGACAAGGAAATCTGCATGATCAAGGTGGAGATCCAGGACATCAACGACAATGCCCCCTCCTTCCCCTCGGACCAGATTGAGATGGACATCTCGGAGAACGCAGCGCCTGGCACCCGCTTCCCTCTCACCAGTGCACATGACCCGGACGCCGGCGAGAATGGGCTCCGCACCTATCTGCTGACGCGCGACGACCACGGGCTCTTCGCGCTGGACGTCAAGTCCCGCGGCGACGGCACCAAGTTCCCAGAGCTGGTAATCCAGAAGGCGCTGGACCGCGAGCAGCAGAACCACCACACGCTTGTACTGACCGCCCTAGACGGCGGCGATCCGCCGCGATCCGCCACTGTGCAAATCAACGTGAAGGTGATAGACTCTAACGACAACAGCCCGGTCTTCGAGGCGCCCTCCTACCTGGTGGAGCTGCCAGAGAATGCCCCACTGGGCACCGTGGTCATTGATCTGAACGCCACCGACGCCGACGAGGGTCCCAATGGTGAAGTACTTTATTCCTTCAGCAGCTATGTGCCTGACCGCGTAAGGGAGCTCTTCTCCATCGACCCCAAGACCGGCCTGATTCGTGTCAAGGGCAACCTGGACTATGAGGAGAATGGGATGCTGGAGATCGACGTACAGGCCCGAGACTTGGGGCCCAACCCCATCCCGGCCCACTGCAAGGTCACTGTCAAGCTCATCGACCGCAACGACAACGCGCCGTCCATCGGTTTCGTCTCCGTGCGCCAGGGGGCGCTGAGCGAGGCCGCCCCGCCCGGCACCGTCATAGCCCTAGTGCGGGTCACTGACCGGGACTCAGGCAAGAACGGGCAGCTGCAGTGCAGGGTGCTGGGCGGAGGGGGGACCGGCGGCGGCGGCGGCCTGGGCGGGCCCGGAGGTTCTGTGCCCTTCAAGCTTGAGGAGAACTATGACAACTTCTACACGGTGGTGACTGACCGCCCGCTGGACCGCGAGACCCAGGACGAGTACAACGTGACAATTGTGGCTCGGGACGGGGGCTCGCCTCCTCTCAACTCCACCAAGTCGTTCGCTGTCAAGATTCTGGACGAGAACGACAACCCTCCTCGTTTCACCAAGGGACTCTATGTGCTGCAGGTGCACGAAAACAACATCCCAGGAGAGTATCTGGGCTCCGTGCTTGCCCAGGATCCCGACCTGGGCCAAAACGGCACAGTATCCTACTCCATCCTGCCCTCGCACATCGGCGACGTGTCCATCTACACCTATGTGTCTGTGAATCCCACCAATGGGGCCATCTACGCCCTGCGCTCCTTTAACTACGAGCAGACCAAGGCTTTCGAGTTCAAGGTGCTTGCTAAGGACTCGGGGGCGCCCGCGCACTTGGAGAGCAACGCGACTGTGAGGGTGACAGTGCTAGACGTGAATGACAACGCGCCGGTGATCGTGCTGCCCACGCTGCAGAACGACACGGCCGAGCTGCAAGTCCCGCGCAACGCTGGCCTGGGCTACCTGGTGAGCACTGTACGCGCCCTAGACAGTGACTTCGGCGAGAGTGGGCGCCTCACCTACGAGATCGTAGACGGAAACGACGACCACCTGTTTGAAATCGATCCCTCCAGCGGCGAGATCCGCACGCTGCACCCCTTCTGGGAGGACGTGACGCCAGTGGTGGAGCTGGTAGTGAAGGTGACTGACCACGGGAAACCCACCTTGTCGGCGGTGGCCAAGCTCATCATCCGCTCGGTGAGCGGCTCCTTGCCCGAAGGCGTTCCCCGGGTAAACGGCGAGCAGCACCACTGGGACATGTCGCTGCCGCTCATCGTGACACTAAGCACTATCTCCATCATTCTCCTAGCGGCCATGATCACCATTGCCGTCAAGTGCAAGCGCGAGAACAAGGAGATTCGCACTTACAACTGCCGCATCGCCGAGTACAGCCACCCGCAGCTGGGCGGGGGCAAGGGCAAGAAGAAAAAGATCAACAAAAACGATATTATGCTGGTGCAGAGCGAGGTGGAAGAGAGGAACGCCATGAACGTCATGAATGTGGTGAGCAGCCCCTCCCTGGCCACCTCCCCTATGTACTTCGACTACCAGACCCGCCTGCCCCTTAGCTCGCCCCGGTCAGAGGTGATGTATCTCAAACCGGCCTCCAACAACCTGACTGTTCCTCAGGGGCACGCGGGCTGCCACACGAGCTTCACCGGACAAGGGACTAATGCGAGCGAGACCCCTGCCACTCGGATGTCCATAATTCAGGTAAGAGACTTTTAGCCTAACTGGGACTTGACTTTATTGCTGGTTTTTGGAGCTGTCCTGAAACCTTTGGAGCAGGACAAAGCCACACTGCCAGCAGCAGTGAGAGGGAGACATTTTTAAGTGAAAATGGTTTACACTTTTGCCACCACGTGTACAACATATTCTATACATAACCCCTCCCATGTAAATAGTCTAAAATCTAAAAGGTGTGAATGTCTTACTTTTGTTGTATTTTAAAGTTTATTTTTGTAGGCTTAAAATGTTAGCAGTGTTCACTATTTAGAGTTTATTTTACTTTAGTTTTATTCATGGGTCTACATTTTCTCCATAACAAAAGATTCCCAGAGTAGGAAAGAAAACATTTTAGTTAAATTTGCTTTTTAATTCTGTTTAAAAAATCTGATGCCAAAAAGGAAAGAAATGTATACTCAAATACTCAGAAGTTAACTTTTTCAAGAACAAAAACAGCAACTAGTCAGAATTCCAGAGCCTGAATCTGAGCTAAGTTTTCAGTCCTCCACCAGAAAAGTAAGTTTTATATTTTAAAAAGCGTTTTAAAGAATTTGAATCTGATTTATTCTTTACAGCAGAAACTGCATCATGAGGTCTTAGCATAGTTTAAACTTCTAATATGTGAATTATGCTCTGAAGCTCTTTCAAAAGTTTGAATGAATGTAGGCTCTGGATAATGACCATTACCTGTCTATGAAAAGTTTATATTTATTTTGTCCTGATCTGTTTCTTAGAGTCATTGAGGAAAGAAAAGAGTGCACCAGAAGGTCACAGACTCACTTTATATGGTTGAAAACAGGAGGCAAAGTTGGCAGTAAAGGCACTTGATGCACCAAAAAGAATTTCAGGATGCATTTAGTTTGTGTACTGTCTATTTCCAGTATCTCTACGTGGTATTTAATATATTTTAGATAGTATAATGCAAAGTTATTGATATATTTTCAAAAAAAATCCTAGATGACTGACCCATCATGGACATAGATTCTAACAATAGCTGGTGACTGTACTTTCTCTAGTCACTCCCTAGCTTCTTTTATCCACTATTAAGTTGTGTCACAGAAAAACTTAATTCTTGCTTATTATAAATGCATGTTGCTACAAATTACTCTGGATGAGCACTACTTGAAATTCAAAATTGAGTTTAACTAAAAGTGACACTTTGGGAGGAAGATTAGTTTGGGGCAAATGAAGATAATTGGTTCATAATTTTATGCTTTGAAAAGCAAATACCTTTTAATGACACATGACTCAGTAATGTTTTTATTATTAAAATGAATAGTAAAATTTCATAACCTTATCCTTTCTAACATAAGGATAGCAAATGCTAAAAAGTTAGTAAAATGTATTTTCTTATAATAGTATAATGTCCTTGTAAAACAGAGTCTTCTACTTGATGCTACTGAATACTTAAGTATCGATTGTAATATTAAATCCCACTTTTAATGGTGTCTACTGTATACCAGTAATCATGATTTTTTTGGTTGTCTATAAAAGATTGAGCAAGAAATATATCCCTTGAAAAATACTGTGGTCTCTATGAAAGTCTTTCTGTGACTGCGTACTGGAATTTATGATAATCTCTTTAGGGAGGTATGTTGAAGTATGTATTTATAGATCTTTTGCAGTCATTTTATATATATACATACGTTAAATACCTTTTTTCTATTTTCACCATTGACAGTTACAGACATATCACAGAGTTAATGTTTAATCTTCCATTTCAAGTGCTTTCAGTTGAATTCTTATTTAGGTTCCAGTAAAAATGAAGTAGGTACAGTAGAATGTCAGCAAGCCTGGTTCCTCGGTCAGATTAGTGAGGAACAAATTTGAATGGAAGTATCCAGAAGGTTTCAAGGGACAGGGGTGCCTATATTGTATTTACACCATGCTGTTCTTTAAGCTCTTCATTGCTTGAGGAACGGATGATGGTGTTGGTGATGATGGTGATGATGATGATAATGATGATGATGATGATGATTCCTCTCAGCAGTAAAACCTAAGCCAAAGCGAATCTTACACGTGCAGGGAAAGAGACAGAAAATTTTAAAAGAAAACAAGACAAACTTCCTTGTCATTCCCTTTTTTCTAGAATCTTAATCCATGCCATAAAAACACAGAAAAACTTTCAGTTTTAAGTTCTTGAAATTTTTCCAAGGTGACTCAATGTTGCATATTGTTCCTGCTCTAGAAATATCCTCGATTTAAACTGTCAAAACAGGCACTCCTCTTCCTCTTCTTCCCCCCACCCTCACTGGGTTTTTGCAGTCTTATAAAGAATGCTTTGTAAATTCCTAATATGTTAATTTTCTCTTAAATATATATCACGTTCTTCTCAGTACCCATTGTTGAGAACAGAGTAAATTAACTATAGTGACCCTCCTTTCCTCTTTTTCTTTAAACTAGCGTGCTGCAAACACTTTGTGCTCAAGTGACATGCTTAAATTCAAGTGCCCAGGTATCCATAACCTTGTTTTGAAGTGCATTTATTAGTGTGTATATTTAACACAGCCTGCTAAGAAAACACACTACTAATCTCACTTGTACTTCTGAAAGTAGTATTTTAATCCATGGAGTGCACTTGGACTAGCACCTACTAAGTCTGCTTTAGCTTTATTTTCCAGCATGTTTGTGCTGTTTAGAAGGTGCACAGTGTATTTCTATTGATGGAGTGAAACGTATTTCATCATTGTTTTGATATACACTGGTATGAAATTTAAGAATTTCAGGATGTAGAAAACTCATATTGCAGCTTAAATTAAGATTTTTCTTAAAGTATCAAATGATATTGTGTGAGTCACAGGGTCTAAATTTTAAGGTTAAGATCTAGTTTCTTGAGCATAAGAGTATTTTTATTAAGTGAATGCAGAACAATCATGTAAGCTGGTTACACATGTAATCAGTATGTAGAAATAGTGGTATGTGAGAAGAGATTTTATTTCAGGGTTTCTTCAAGTTTCTCAGATGACGTAAAGTCAGTCTGTGATGTGTTTAAATAATAGACTAGTGATTAAAATATCTTCAATAATGTGAGTCATAATACATTGTTATAATTAAACGTTTTATTCACTTTAAAGCTATAACATTGAAATTGAAAAGTAGGATCACAGATTTTGTGGTAGGTAAGGGAAATAGATAATTATACAAGTTTATAACAGCACTTTTCATGGGAGTAATTTTCATGTGAATTATTTTGTCTGTTAACATGAGAATCTAAAATCAAGTAGAGATCATTACTAATTGTCATGAGTTACTGCATATCAAGGCTTATCAAGAATTATTTGTTCAGTCTCGGAGTAACTTCTCAACAGGTGTTTTCAACGAAGGCCTGGCTGAGAAGAGGCTGGGGACTTCTTCACTGTTGGGAGAATTTCCAGTTTTGTTTGAACATCTGTGTTTTCAGATTTTTTTGTAGCATTACTGCAAGTCATTTTAATATGAACTCATAGAAGAAAATATATTGAGCCAGCAGAATAAGATCTACTAAAATAAATTTAAAAAAAGAACACATTCTCATGTGGTGTTTTATAGTTCAATTTCAAAAGATTCACATTAGGATTGACTTTAGACTTTTTATACTAGGAAGAGAAAATCCTTTTGATATATGTGCATGGCCTTTTCAATAAAAAGGAATTAAATGCATGATAAATACAGTCAATCCAAATATATAAAAATGAGATTGCAGCATAGAGGACTAAAGTAGCATAGCATAGAAAATAAACTCAGTATTTTAGAATGAAAAGGTGAAAGAAAAAGTATATCTTAACTAGTAACATTATTCGTTGTCTGTCTTTAGTCCTACATCTCTAACACAAGAGATTCTTGACGATAGGGACTCTGATGAGCTCCCAAGATCGTGAACTTTAAAACTTCATATTCTAGCATGTTAGGACTTCAGTAACAAACATAAAATGTGTGAACATTTTCTTTCTTCATATATAATTTTGAGGTTAATTTTCTGCCATGTTGTTCTAAGAGAGCACATTTTGATTAGTTACATGCTCTCATTTTCATAAACACTATATACATCTCTACTTATAAGGGGAATGATGGGCTAACTAATGAAGGGGATGTCTCCTGTAGCAGGCCTCCAAGAGTGTCTTCTCCACTTGTCTTTTTTTTAATTTTTAAAAGATGGAAAGTTTAATTTCTGCTTTAACATGAGTACATAATCATAGCACATTTTTTCTCTTTTATCATATATTAAAAATAGTATAAATAAGATACAATAAAGCTGAATTAAAAGATAATCAGCCTCAAGGTGTTTTGAGTGTCTTTGAAGAAGAGTTTAAAATTCAAATTATTATCATCATTTTTAATACATTGTTACTTTTATTCTTAGTTTTGTGTGCACCTATGAAAATCTCAGCTCCAATGTGAATTTGGATGCATTTGTTTATTTTGCAATAAATGAAAACACAAAAGTGTATATTTTTTAATTATATGAATTAGAAACCTGAGAACCTTATTTTTACGATTAGTTGATATACCTACTCAGAGGTAATAACCTCTACATCCATTAGTTTTTAGTTTTCAACAAAATTTCCAAAATACCAGCCAGGTAAAATATTTCATCATCCTTTCACCAAGATGATAATTCATCAGTCTTTTAAAAATGTAAGAGTAGGATAATTTAAAAAAATTTTCTGAGCATATGAGTGAGTTTATAATTTTACATAAGTTCTAGGAGTGAATTTTATAATTTCAGTAAATATTATCATATCCAAGTCTACATGGAGGATTTTGGAATTTTAATCTCGGCATCTTCATTTTATTTAAGGCTGTATGTGATCATGAAAACTATCACATCATAGAAAAGCATGTCCTAAAATTCCAATCTTAATTGCTTGAACATATTTTTTAGTCAAGAAAAAAATTTCCATGTTCTAAAACATTATCAATCACCTGTGACATATTGTTCAAAACACATTCAAAAAATTTAAAACAAACAAACATAATTTCCAGAAACTTTTCTTAATGAAGTTGAAGCTATATATTATTCACTTTTTTACAGTGCATATAGATTTATATATGAGGTTAAAATAAATTGGTTCCCTTAAAATAATCTCAAATACCTCATTAAAGTATTAAGAAATGCACATATTTTAAAATTTAAAAAAAACTTAAAAATCTACAGATAAGTATTTAATACTATTTACAAATATAATATTTATATTTTCTAATGTTTCATTACCACTATCAGGCTTCAAAGTTTTTACTGTCATTGCTGCTTATGTAATACAATGTAATAGAAATATATCTATAAAAATAAAAGTTATAAATTAAGAAAATACCTTGTTAAAATTATTAAAGGATTATATGTACTTATTGCAGTGAAAGTTGGCTCTGCATATATTTATGAAAATGTGAATCATAAAACTTCTTGGCAAAGTTAAAGTATGTGTATTTGTGTATCTATCTCTATATTTCCCATATCATGTATATAAATACTCAAGCACAGATATTAGCCCATTTTATACTTGTTTAGTTCCAAGGCAGCTCTCCTCTTTTCAAAGATGAAGTCACACCTTCCTTTTTTTCTCTGAAAATATGGTAAAACTTGATGATTGCGCTGTTTTCAAACTTCACACATTTTCAAATTCCTTGAAGTAGAGCCAGTCATTCTAGTCAGAGAAGAAGTTGAGCAACGACTGGCCTTCAGTGGACAATTGGCTGGAGTTTATGTAGATGAAGAGAAAAAAATTTTCATGCAAGTTTCTGATTCTTTTGGAAGGATGGTGGGATGGTTGGAGATCTTGATCCTGGTGACAAAACAACCTCAGGGGAAAGATGAGGCCGCTAGAACCGTGCTCATGCCAGGTTAGGAAGTAAAACTTAACTCCCTTATGCTGAGAAGCCTTGCAATATACTCAATAGTGGGTAAATTCTTACAAATGCACCTGCTAATTATGATATTAGTCATTGCTCCAGAATGTATTCCCCTCAGTGATACTTCTGTTTAATAAATCCCACAGGGCATTATCTTAAAGTCATATTTTAGTAAAGTCATTAGGGAAGGTTTTTTTTTTTTTCCCTGTACTGAATTCCTTTAACCAATGACTGTATATTTGTTAGAGAATGGCATGAAGTTCATTTTGCCCATCAATTTGAAGATACTGTGACTTCTGCCACCCACCTACAATACACTTTTAAAGTTCATCAGGCCTACACTAATCTATTGTCGACCTATGTTAGCAAAGGAGACGTGACAAGAGTTTCCTTCAGTGGCACACAGTATTTTACGGTTAGTCATAGCTTTCACCACCAGCTTTGACAGTGATATATTGCTATCCTCTGGTCTCCTGAAATAAATTATCTATAATAAAGAAGTCCTTAATGACATCAATATTCCCAGCTGTGACTAAGCAGAAGTTTGCTTGTGCTTCCTTGCTACTGTAGAAATTCAATATTTTTAAGGTAAAGCCAAAAAAGAAAAAAAAAAAAAAGACAAAAATACAGATGCAAAATTGTGGCTATGTGGGTGGCATCTTTCCCTTGTATGCACAAAGTTCTTCCAGTGATAGACTGTAAAATTGGTTTCAGACAGTGTTTGAGAAAATCTATTGATATACATGTGACACACTTCTATCCGTTCTGGTCTTAGTGACATTCTGATTACTGGTATTTCTAGGCCTTGCCCTGGATCTATTCCAGGCAGTTTTATTGTAGTGAAATGGCTCTTACAGTTCATTGAGCATCTAGCATAACTGTGCTGAATATGATTGGCGCGTTTGCATATATTTATTCAAAAAATAAGGCAGTTAAACAGCATAATTATGGGAAAATGAATCATAACAATAAAAGACCATTTAAGTTAACAAGCTTTGTGATCAAAGGATAAATACAGGTTGGATAAATGAGACTTTAGATGTAACTAATCTACATAAATAGACTTTGGTTTGATTAGAGGAATGGAATATATTAAAATAATTTAATGGTATTAGAAATGCATTTTGTTTTAGTCATTTTGAAATATTTAGAGACATGTTATTTTCTTTATATTTCTACTCAATAATATATTCAAGAACCATATCTATATTGGAAGCAAAATGGGCAAGGTACAGATTCAATATAATCATGTAAGCTTTTTTGGCTCTGGAATGCACCCTGTCTGAACAATATTTATTATTTTTTAAACTTATGTTTTTGATTGATTTTTAATTAGTGGAACACATTAAAAGAACCACATAAAGGACAATTCTTGTTTACTTTCCTTATCAGCTTAAAGCAGCCTTTGTAGAATTTGAAAGTGAGAACATTAAAACTCTATTCCAAGTTTTTGAAGCTATACCTTTATAATTGTTTTTGTAGATACATATTGTTTTTAAGAGACACTGGTTACATGTTTGTAAATTATATTAATACATTATGTAGATAATGACTTTATATTCAGAAAAAATTCATTGTTATTTTAGTGGCATATATATTTTTTTAAATAACATATTTAACTTATAAGGTGACTAAATAATTTCTTTCTAACAAGTATGGTTCTTTAGAGATGTTTTCTTCAGTTTCTTTTGGTGGTAACTTTTAAAAAATGTAATTTAGGCATAAGTCAGCAATTGATATACCTCTTACAGTATTTCTCCCTGAATCATTAATAAACCCTCTGAACAGTGACTGGATTACAATTACACCTAGGATTTTCATGCCATGAAATTCAATAAAACTCAAGTTGAAATATACACATATTTCCTAAATTCCAATAACTTCCTTTTATAAAGTGACAATGCAACAGGTATTTTATTATAGGCAGAAATGACCACAGTGGCTTAAATAGCTTTCTTATTTCTATTGCCTAATTTTATACTATCTGTGTCTTAGACAAATTCCTCAATATTTATTTGCAGGATGAACACTTTTATCAGTTTTGAAACCTAAAATGATAGTTTTTACCTTCAAGATATATTTCTTTTCTTTTCAATTCACAGACCCTAGTATAAATGACTTTGCTTAAAGCTGTTTATTTTATTTTTCACACAGCATAATTTATCAGAGTAAACTGAGATTGTTTTATGACTGAATATTCAATAGATTTTTTGCTATTTCACCAGAGCAATTCCTATATGCAGAACTGATACCTATAAAAGAAATTCACCTATGATTACCATGAGAAGCATTTTCTTACCAGAGTGTACAGTGGACAATATGTGCTTTTTTGCCAAAATCTCCATTTCAGTAGATGATATGACAATAAGAAATTAGAATGTTTGAGATAAAATGTACTTAAAGTCTCAGCAAAAATTACTAAGGAAAAAATATTACCATTTAGTATTGGGGAGGGGATAAAGAGAGTTAGTTCCAAAAGGGGTTATTTTCTATCTCAGACCTGATAATTGGTTAATGACATATCTTTGTATAAAGATGTGTCATAAAAACTTTCCAAACAACCTTAAAAATAACTTGCTTTGATTTCCATGGTTCTCTCAGCAAAAAATGGAATATTTTCTAAATATTGGTGAATTTATTGTGGTGTCTTCTTGGAACACAAAAATCTTGCTTTCTATTTTGTTTTTGCAGTTTTGCATCTATTTCAAAATAGTTCATCCCAATTCAACTTACTACATTAAGAATGTAAATAAGGGGAGTTATAAGTCAAGAAAAATAAAAGAGAAATCAATCATTTATCTTTATTATTATTATCATTAAGATGGAATTAAAGACTACATACAAACTTACCCTCATGTAATTTCAAGGCAAAACACTTGATTGATATATTTTTATTATTATTTTAAGCTTTGTGTGACCTCCTGTTACATTAATGAATTTTGTTTTGTTTTGTTTTGTTTTAAGCCAGTGCCTAATGTCTAATTTTAATCTTGGTTGATTAAATCCAAATTTCCTACTTAAGAAAGTTTGGAGACACACTTGACAATTGGAATCTTACTTGGCATGGTATGCCCGGAATACGTTTGCAGTTTTAAAAAACAATGATAATATGTTGATGCTAATGCATGAATCTAACTGTAGAGAAAGATAAAGGGTAATTGAAAGTGTGTGTGTGTGTGTGTGTGTGTGTGTGTGTGTGTGAGAAAAATAACAAACGTTTTAACACAACACATAGATTGAAATAAAAAGTTTATAACTTTGCACTTTTAGCATTGGCAGATACATGGATAATAGTAATTATTAGCTACATTTCCAGATCCTGACCTTCTAGGGAAGCTACTATTTATCTCTAGATGATAGTAAAGCAAGAAATAAGTGAATTATCCTATTACACAAATCCCACTCAGAGCAATTTCTAAGGGTTATTGGCAAAAGCCTATTCTATGGTGTGGCCCTGATATCAGATGGGCCAATACCAACAAATGAAGCTATATGCCTAAGTGGAGAGAAACTAAAAACTAAAAGACAAGGAATACATTTAAGGAGAATTTCTTTTTTCTGATTTTGAGCAATAGACTTTCTGCATTTTTTTTTTTATAATCAAGACAATTACATAGTAATTTGGGTTAGAATGCATGCCCAGTTCCCCATCTCAAAACCCAATTTGTTACCACCTGTGGCTATTTCTATTAAAAAAAAAAGAAACATAATTACTATGAGTCTCAGCAGTCTTAGAGTAAATTTTTGCAATTACAATACCTCCCTCGGGCAGATGTGTGAAAATGGCAGATTAATTCCTGCCAGGATCTTTCTGTTCCTCGTACATTTTTAGGTTTGGTGTTGCCTGCTTATTAGAGTGGCTCTGTTTGCTCTGGTTAAAGGTTATGTCAGTGTTTCCACAATAAATCTCTAGAAATGAAGATCCACAAGTCAGCCATTAAATTTTGCCTTAGGCGAAAGTTGACATGTAACGTTTTAGCAAAGGGGTAGATAATATTTTCTATCACACTCCTCTGTTGCCTGGTTAAGTTTGAAGTACATGGTAGTAGGAACACTTGGCAGTGTCGAAGAAAGCAGAACAGACTGGAAGTAAAAAGAAAAGTGCAGTCTTTTGAACTATAAAATAATATTTAATCAGCAGAAGTCAGTGCAAGTATTTTTTCTTCTATGCTTGATCCTAAAGCTACTTAATGCATAGGAATTTTAAAAAGCCATAATATAGATATTGAGACTGGATGACAGGAGATTTAACACCCATTTCCATTCATTCTTTCTTTGGTTGTGGTACATAGACTTTGTTCCCTTAAAGAACTAATTGATCTACACACAAAATAATGAATATTATTAAATCTCAACAGTTTTAAAACTCTGGATTAATGTTATAACTATCTGCAAAGCTAATTTGTCAATTAGCAACTTAAATAGCTGAATATTGGAAGACAGAGACCATATCCATCTTGTTTGTCACTGTAGTTAGGAGAACCTAGCATGTTTTCTAATATATAGTAAGGACCTAAAAATATGGATTCTTTGTAATCCTATGATCACCGATCGGATATGAGCTGGAGTTTAGATTCAAACCTAGAAATTACAGAGGTTAAAGTCTAAGATATTATTTATATATAAACATGCTGGTAAACAGTTTATTTGAAGGTGGCATGTTTTGATAATTTTTATTTATAATTGTTACCTTCTTAATAACTACAATGAAAATTCTTATACAATTCTGTTGATACTATTACAAATTCATGGGAAAAAAGTGATCAAAGTTCACAATTATAAGTATCAAGCTTTCAGTGAATTCGTTTATATATATATGTACACATGTATATGTACATATACATGTATGTATATATGTGTGTGCATGTGTATATTATATATACACACAGTATATTAAGAGCAAATGGTGTTGGTAAGAGTATTTGTCTTTTGTCCTGTTCCTTAATATGCTTTATAAAGTATTAAAACCATACAATTCAAACGTTATGTCTCTTTGTTAAGGTTTTAAGAATCATACAGTTCAGTTCTAGTAAATTATTACCAAAAAATGTGATTATTTTATCTATGGGACTTTTTTAATGAAATGAAATTACAGATAAACCATAAATAGTAATTATGGGATTATTTTTATTTGTATTTGATAATATATAATTTTATGATTTAATCACTTTCGTATCAACAATTCACCATCTGATAATGGGAAAAAGATGTCTCTAAGGGTAATTATCAATGTGTATAATAATAATAATCCAACCTACAAAATTTTTCTCAAAATTTCAGAATTTATTTCATTTATTTCATGGTAGGTGGTATGACATTTTTATGCACATATTGAGGAAACATAAGCTAAGCATTTACATAAGCAGTGTGTTGCCCATTTCAGTATTGTTATTTAAAACACATCTACAACCTGCAGGGTTGTTCAGTCCATAATCAATTCAGTTAATAAATAACAAAATAATTTAAAAAGCTCTTAATTGAAATAATTTACTACCTTTAAGCTGTTCTAGGACTTAATTACTATTTATCTGAATTTTAAACTTTAACTGCAAAATCCATATCAAACAATAAGGAGGTTTGATAAAGTTTCCAAGCAGAATGAACTTTCAAACCATATTAAAAATTTCATTATCTCCACTGCCAGATAGTTGAGATACAACGTGAAAGAAAAAATAATAGGAAGGAGCATTGAAATGCAAATTTAAGTTTAGGATTCATTGTCAGTTAACATTCAAAAATAAGAGAAAGGCTTTCTGAAAGATTATAGTGTTAAATATTATATAAGATAAACCAATAAATGGCAAGTTCTCAGAGGGGACATTTATACCCACATTTATCCAAACATTATAGTTTGAGCCCACCCATAAATTTACTATGGAATACTTGGCATTTTGGGGAAAGAAGGCATAGCAGCAATGGGTGCTGCTGTCTCCAGATGGGTCCTGCTTTCCTGTCACTAAGAAAAGCCTGAGTACTGGGAGCAGATACCCTCTCAGTAGATCAGAAACTGGGCCTATAATCGTCCATAATCTGTCTGAATTTTACTTATTTCTCTGAATGTGCTTTCCTTGACCTATCATACATGCTTTCTTTTAAAAGGATACAGCTTAGAAATCTATTGGAAATGTGACTTCTAAACAATGTTGGAAAAACTGTGAATGTCCTACAAATATACCAGATTTTGTGCATTTCTATTAGTCTTCACATAAAACCATAGAATCTGAAAATGTATTATTTGGTTAGAAATTTCAAAAAGCTGTTTAGATATTTAAAAATTATCAAAATACATAGTTTGAAGCAAAAGGAAGGGAATTATTATTTGTGTCTTATACTGACTTGTTCTACTTGTTTTCTTCTTATTCTTTTCATCTGGTCTCTTTTCTGTGATATCCATTCAGAAAATATATTTTTACAGGGATACCTTAAGAACGTTGTACATTTACATCTAATGTAAATGTTTTTAAAGAATGTAGATATATATATATATATAGATAGATAGATAGATATAGATATAGATATAGATATAGATATAGATGAGTCCATGGTGTTGTTTATCACCTTAAGCTATTTAACATATTTAACTATATATATGTACATTCAGACCTCAGATGCCTACAGTTGATTCCTATAGTGGAGTTATAGAGGGGTGAGTTGAATTTGAGAAGGGTTGGATTAAATAATATTATCTTTAGCATTATTAAAATGCATTTAATACATGAGAAACTTTTGTTTATTAGTTAAAATAAAAAGCTTTTTGGATTTTCTTTCATCTAGACTTTAAGAGATAACATTAATTTCTTTTATATAAAAGCAATGAAATAAACATTTTCATAATTCCTTACTTTTGTTCTTGGGACAAGAATGTGCTCTACTGAGATATGGTAGAGATAAAATCCTCCATCTGCCATTCCTGTACATAAAACATTTATTTATTTATTTTAAGTAAACTCTATGCCCAGTTTGGGCCTTGAACTCACGACCCTGAGATCAAGAGTCTAACACTCTACTAACTGAGCCAGCCCAGAGCTCCTAGAACATACTGTTTTTTTTAACTACTTGATAAACCCTCCTTATATATTAAGCTTATGCAGGTCAGAGAAATAGACTAATGTATCAGTTTATAACATAAGGAAAGGAAATTTATAGTTAAACTTATTCAACAAATACCTTCGAACTAACAAGTTTCTCAGTGAGCCTCAGTAAAGTTGGGCTTCATTTTAAGCACTCATCATTTAACTAGATATGTCAAATCTCCCAGGACACATCTGTTATTTAATGATATTAGAGTTTGGGTTTTGTTTGGTGTTAAGTGTAGGATGGTGATGGAAAGGCACTAAGGGTGGGAAAGGAAAGGAGCGCTGATTCAATATCCCCAGGTAATATGATATAAATAATTGGAAAATGGAGATATCATTTCAGTTGGTTAATTGTAATAAACCTATTATCTTGTTAGAGCATTAAGGTAGAATCAACATGTTGGGAAACAGATAAAAGATGCATGAAAGCATTTAAAATTCAATCATTAGGTTTCATTGCACCCATCTGCTCCCAGGAAATATAATTGGAAATTTGATTCATTGACATTTAGCTGCCATTTTGGACCACAGTTTCAAAATCTATGTTTTCAAGTTGGACATTTGAAGTTAATTTGATAAGAGCCATATTCGGCACATTTTTAACCCAATTACCTCTTTGAACAAAATTTAAAAACATAAAATCAGCCCTAATGGGCTGGTGTATATTTGACAAAGAGTCAGCATAGTTATTTAATCCTGGATCTGGTTAAACCAACTGATGTTCAAATTCATTAAGGTTTCGATTAACTAGAGGGACTGCTGAACTTTTTTACTGTTATTTTATGCACGAACTCCTGCCTCTCATTAATTATTCTCTGGGTCCATATTATACTACTTTATGCTTACAACATCCAATTACTCTAGAACTATATACCATGACCCAAGGAAAAAAAGCAATATTTAGTACTTCAGGTGGTTATCCTGAATTTAAAAAATTGTTGCACCTCTCTCAATCTCTTTTGCCAATATAAATGTGATGCCACAGAACCTTCCCAAAATATTTCTTATGTCTTAACTCAGATGAGTGATACATAATAAAATCATATGCCTAACATGAGAAATACATCATGTAAATTGATCATTATTTCTTGTCAGCATTTGTGTACTGCTCTGCTCGCTGAAGTTCATGTAACTTGGAAAAGAGTCATGATTAGACAGGTGTTTCTTCAGCCTATGGGATCAAATTTCCGAAATATTTATATAGTGATGAGCCAGATGTACACAGCTTAACCTTATAATCCCATTTCACAGTTTTTCCAAATACTTGGAAACTTGTTAAGTAGGGAGCTGATTATTTTGGCAGCATATCTCCATTAATAGGATATTCAGATCTTCCTTGTTTACAAGCCAGGGCTGCTAATATAATCTAGTATATTAAATCAACAGGGAAACTGAAAAAGTAGAATCCATCCAAGGGCTAATTGACAGGGAAGTCTTTTCTAAAGCTTGTTAATGTGTTTTTTATTGACTTTCTAATATCAGAACACACATAGCACAGGTGAATGATGTAACTGTTTGGGATACTGTGCTACTATCAGTTTGGATTGAAGTAGTTATATCTCCAACTCTCTGTGCTTTTAGTGTAATCTTGATATAAGCCACATAAGACCATGCATCTGCCCTTTACAAATATTCCTTTCAATATCATCTCAATTGGAAGGCTTAGTGTCATTTGACATGTGAAATTATTTTAAATGCACTCATCTTTTTTTTAATGAATAGAGGCAATACAGAGTAATGTAATAATGTGTCATGATTTTCATTATGCTTATTTATTGGTTCTGCAATAATAGACGGAGAGCTTATTGTTATGCTTTCAGCCTGAGCTATTTATGTACCATGCTACTAGGTGCACCATTTCATATTGTGATGTTCTGTCCTCTTAAGAAAAGGGGTATCGGGAACCTTAAATCAAATTAGACTACAGGAAGAGTTTTATACCTTACCTTTTTTATATTAAGTATATGGCTTTTATAAACTACCTAACTCTGCTTGATAAACTCATACTCCTTCGCAGACAGGAAAAACCTATTTTTCAAACTATATGTGACAACCTGATTCGGTTTTCAAAAGAAGGGAGGAGGAGGCAAGCTATCAGAAAAAAGAAAAATTCTTCCTTTTTTTCACTTCTTTTTTGGGAAAAATTATCTACATTGTGTTTTATATTAATACAAAAATGTGCCTAATGTACATAAAAGCAGGGCACATAATACTTTTTTCAAAAAACATAGAATTAAGTAATGTATAAAGAAGAGTTTCTCAAGGACAATTGAAAGGTAAATATATGAGATTTTTGGACACTTGGTTTTGTGCTCCATGACAGATATCCTAAAGATGAAGCTACTCCACTGAGACCTGTGTAGTTGAGATTCCAGCTCTGCTAGTCTATTGCCTTTTGGATTTCAGCTCCTCTAACATTGAACTGGGAATTTGTAGTCAGCCTCTAGGGATGAATTGGCTACATTTGATTGCAAGGCCAGTTACTTCTTTCCTATTTGATTTTCACCAAGTCAATAGTTTCCCTAGAAGAGTTTTACTCTCAGGAATAACAGCCACTATTATAAAACTCTTATATGCAAAAAATCAAATTTTTGCATTAAAATAACTTCAGATTTTTTGGTCCAGTATGTGTGTCTTTGAGTTTCTTTCTTTTTTTAAATTTTATTTCCCAAAATTAAATGATTATGTTTTTATTTATTTATAGTCACTATAGTCATTTATTATATTTTTAGCCATATTTTGCATTTTAATAATTTTTACTGCAAAACCTCTGCTAAAAAAACATACCTAAAACAGCACCTGGTGCATTGTAAGAACTCATTACATATCTGTGGTCTGAAAATAGAGAAAGTTACATTTATTTTTTTTATTTTTAAATTTTTTATTTTTTATTAACATATAATGTATTATTAGCCCCAGGGGTACAGGTTTGTGAATTGCCAGGTTTACACACAGAAAGTTGTGTTTAAAAAGTTATAATTGCTGGGCACCTGGGTGGCTCAGTTGGTTAAGCAACTGCCTTCCACTCAGGTCATGATCCGGGTCTGGGATGGTGTCCCACATGCAGCTCCCAGCTCCATGGGGAGTCTGCTTCTCCCTTTGACCTTCTCCCCTCTCATGCTCTCTCTCGCTGTCACTCTCTCAAATAAATAAATAAAATCTTTAAAAAGTTATAATTGCTTATGATTAAGTACTCAGAGGTAGCTATTGCTAACCTTTTGTTGTTCAGATCCACAGTCCCTTCTCTAAATACAAATCCAAAAGACTCAGACCTGACCTGATTTAAGACTATTTTAACCTTTACTAGTTCCACTTAGTGTTAATATGAACATTTTTTATTGAAGAAATATTAAAATGTTTAAATTTGAGGTATTGTACCATTCTCCGCTGGGATAGGTAATACATGACATGTACAACAAAATGTCATTCTGAAATATGAGAGTTAGGGATTACAAAACATGTCTTCTAAGTGCCAGGGTTTTGAATAAGTGTTCATAAACTGCTCTGTCTTCCCATGCTGTTAAGTATACACATAAACATGACACACAACTAGATTTTTTTACAGGTATATATTAAACATAATATATTAAGCTGCTTTTTGCCTAAAATTATATAAATATATCACAGATAGACATCATCCCATGCCAATGATGTCGTTTCATACTACCTTAACAATGCTGGAATTCTGGGCCAGTTAATGGGTAATTCATTTAATCAGTTACTCCCTGATTGACAGTTTCATGCTTTACACTAAGATTCAATTCCCAAGGTTCTTGGTTTAAAAAAAAAAATCTATCTATCTGTAGATATCTATCTATCTATCTATATCTATTTATCTATTTATAGATAGATAGCTTTTCTATATACCTATATCTATATCTATATCTATATCTATATATATCTACATATATATAGCTTTTCAGTCCAGAGCAGGTTGCTTAACTTTTTTTTTCTCTTTTCTTATTAAGTGTAATAATATTTGCTATTCATAGAGCTGTCATAATCAAAATTCAAGATGCAATATGACTATGCATAAAAAGGATATAATCAATACTAAATGTTGAATAAATATTAACACATGGTTATTGTTGTTGTTAATAGCAAATGACATAAAGCACTGAGGCAGTTAGGGTACTGATATGCAGGCATATTTTCCATAAAAACAATATTTCAGTTGGCCCGAATGTTAGCAATTGTTTAAGAGTACAATTTTATTCCGTAATACTTATGATATTAAAAATTAATTTTACTGGGATGCTAATTTATTTTATCGTAAATTTCCACTTTGACCTCTCTAAACCAGGACTGGTCACCTTTGCTTTAAATGTTAAGTAGACATTTCAAAAAATGACCAATTTTTGGTAGACTGTCTTCTTCTTTTTTTTTTTTTTTTGGTAGACTGTCTTCTGAAGAAATAATTTCCAGATATTTTAAACTTCTTACACTACCAAAGTAAACTCTGAAGTGGAAAGATGTTATTAAGTCTTACTTAAGAACTGTGCTTTTTATGCAGGGAGACCTTATGGGAAGAAAACTCACACCAGGTAGAAACTGAAGAAAAGTTTGCACAAAAGAACTGTTGTAATGAATGCCAGGAATTTAGAGACATATGATAACATCTGATTTCATTTACACTTCTTTTCATGTGAGAAAACTGAAGCACGGAAATGTTACTCATATATATACAGCTAGCTAGGAATAGAGAATTAGTGTCATCTGACTCAGAGTTTAGGGTTTCTGTTCCTATACCAGTTGGGATATCATGTTTGACATACATTTCTACTGAGGTTTCTATGGAGTATGAAAACATTGTATAGCATGAATAATTGCTACTCCGAGTTACTGCAACTTACTTCCTAGAATGCAGGTCAATTTAGAAAAGAATTCTTTAGGCCTCCATATACTAAGCTTCAGAAACTGTGCTGGGACCTATGTATGTATGACACATTGCCTCAGGGTCTTTCAAAGTGACAATCGGCAGAAGCTTCAAGAAGTTCTATAAGTTGATCCTATAGAGTGAAAATATTTCCAAATTTTGGAGACTCCAGAAGCAGCTCAGGATCATCAGATTTGATCATAGAACTGACTTTGATTCTTTTATTTAAATCAAAGTTGACCAGTAGACCTCATTGCTTTTATCTTTGTTTAAAATGATTCAGAGCTGAACAATTATAGGAACAAAGCCATTCAAGGGGGTGTGACCTGGTATCAGAACTCAGTAGGGAGCATTGATTAACAAGCAGTATTAGAATGAAAGTAATAAATCTGTAAAATGCATCAGACAGTGATAAATAGGCTAGAAAGCAAAGCATAATACATACAAAAGGAAGATGGATCATTACAGTACTTGCAGGTTTTTTATTTGAAATAGTGCAAAATTTTGAGTCAAAAGAAACTTCTTCCTCTTACTTACTCATATTGGGACCTCCGTCTAACCTTTCATGAATTCCACAGGCCTCAGTTTCTCCATCTGTAAAATAGAAATTACAATGGTTCTAGCTGGTGAGGTTGAAAGGAAGGAATAGATTTGGAGAGGTTGAGAAACAATGACAAAAATCACCCTGTAAAATACATAAGGAAGCACAGGAGATAAAGGACCAAGAACAAAAATGTTCTTTTTTTCTGGGAAGGAACAGGTTACTTACTCTTATTCTAAGTACACTCTAGAGGAACTTGTAATACACTTCAGGAAACTTAATGTGTTTAAGTGCATTTTGTTTTCAGGTGTTCCCGTGATGGTACTGTTTCCATAGTTTTAAGTAGTTTGGAATTGAATATAAACATGCTACAAATCACCTACACTGAAATCCACTTAAGAAAAAGATATAAACAGTTTTTCAATCAGGCACCTTCAAAATGCAAACTCTGTGAGAGAAGTCTGTCCCACAGAGGATGAAAATGAATTTTGGGTTTTGTTTTTTCCCCCTAAACTATGACCTAATTAAACAGAGTGTATATGTGAAAATGCCTCATTAGTATTTTATCTGTAGGAGTGAATAGAGTGAAAATTATAATTAAAAGGTTAAGAACTGAGACTTAGTTTTTCTAAGCCAGGAGCCTACAACTTTTTCTGTTAAGAGTCATATAGTAAATATTTTGGTGTTTATGGACCATACAGTCTCTGTCACAACTACTCAACTCTGCCATTGAAGCATGAAAGTGGCCATAGACAACATATAAATGAAAGGGCATGGCTGAATTCCACTACAGCTTGATTTTCAAAAACAGATAGCGGGCCAGAGGCCAGGGTTCACCAACTATTTTTGTAAGGCATTACTAACTGTTAACATTTCTTAATTTCTTTCCATTTGTGTATCTTTAAAAAAAAACTATACCATGTAAATATAAATAGTCTCTAACAGGATCAAGGTATTTGTCCGTTATTTCAAAATTAGATATGAAAGAATGAAAGCCTATTATCTCTGAAATGGTTGTGTAGGTAAGACTGCTGCTTTTACTCAAGGAGAAAAAATTCTTAGAATTGAAGTCTCCAAGCAAAGAAAGCTGGGGATACTAGAATTAGGTATTAAGTGTCAGTCTGATAAAGAGTAGAGATAGTTCATTTCATTTTGTGCTAATGTTTAATTAAAAATCTGTTAACATTAGTAAAGACATTTGGCTTTATTTTAATTTCAAGTATGAATGCCAACCTAAAATAGACTCTTCCCATTGAATCATACATTTTGAATGTGCTACTTCTTCCTATATTTCAGTAGGAAAATGATAAATATTCTAGTATTCTAATACTCAAAATTTGATTAATAATTAATTTTTTCTTCAAATTTAGGAATGCCTTTTACTTTGTAATAGTCATTTCTAGGACAGGTCTTCCAGATTCCTTGTATATTATCTCCTAAATTTTCATAATTGTATTCTCACATTACTCTTGTTTTTCAAACCAGAAATTCAAATACAATGGATATTTTTTTTGAAAATTTATAATTGTATATGATTTTTGTAATTTTGGAAAACAGTAAATTATCTTTGAAACCCATAGAAAAGACCGGGGGCTTCAAAATTCCTCCAAAGTATTTACTAATTACTGTAAAATATATTGGTTGGTTAGCTGGTTGCCTGCATTATTGTCCCTAAAGAGTTAAAAATTCTCTATCAGACTTGGAAGAAGGAAAAAAATGAGAAAGGTGTTGCATCACTCAATTTCACCTTGAATTCCTTCTATTTTTTAAATCCTGTTAGGACCTGGAATATACTTATACAGGTGATTATTTGAAAGGTAGATGCAAAATCAGACAGAAACCTCATCTTATTTATAATTTTTTCATTAGCAAAATGAGTTACCTGAATAATTGACTTTATCTTATGATTAAAAATTTAATATTTGGGGGAGCAAGACTGGTGAACTCTGTGTATCAATATCAATTCATTCATAATGTTTTTAATTTGAGTATATTTTGAAAAAATAAGCTGATGAAGTGGATAACAGGCATACAGTTTGGTTCACCTTTTAAATTAGTTCTTGTTTTTTGGTATTTACATAATGATAGACTATAAGTAATACCTTGAATTTCTTTTGCACTTTAAAAGTTAAGTGCTGAGAAGTGCCTATTTTGGCAATTTATATATGTCTGTCATGATGGTAAGTAATCATACAGTTAAGCCCACTGCATGCATTAGAATATTTGGTAATAAATGGCCATAATTACCTTTTTATGTTATTGGCCAAAGGAAAAGAAATCTGGTTATTGGAGTTATATAAAATGTTCAGCTATTCAAATAATTTAACATGCAAGTCTAGAAAATAGAAGTGCTGACTTTTCCAATGAGTTGTCTTATTATTAGGGGTGTTAGTAGCATTTTTTTTTTCTTTGTAACAGTAATTTTTAAAAGCACTTCAAGGAAAGTTACATTAATTTCTCATTAACAATTCTGAAAATGTTGGGATGGAGCCTTATTTTTCTCTGTTTTTAAGAGAGGCAGTACAGCAACTGACTGGTCCTAGCAGTCACTGGCAAGGGTTATTGTTCTGCAATGAATTGGTTATATGCTGGGTAACTTTATGAAAGTTAGTTAGCTGTAGTTTCTCTGTTAAAGAAACCATGTAGACAGTAACACTATTATGTCTTCTAGGTCAGTTGGGAAGAATGAATAATAAATATCACTAATACTGTTTTGTAGATCCTAATATAAGACAGAATACTCCAAGCCTTGTATCACAGAAAGTGCACAATGACACGAATTACATAAATTTAGATTCAGTGCAGTATGGTTGTCCATATTAGCTAAATGAATTAGACTGAAAACTGGTTTGAATCTAAATAAATCAATTTATGAAAACTTCCTTTTACTTGTTAGCAAGTTCTTTAACCCTAATAAGATTTTAAGGAAATGTATCTTGCAGAAGACTCAGCATTCATGGGGATAATAAGTAAAATCATGAATCACCAATCTGTCTCCCTCCCTTTCCTCTCTTTCTCTTCATATGTCAGAGTTCTAGAAGTTCAGACTTCTAATGAATGTTCATTCATTGGCTACATAGATCTTTGACTGTTCAGAGAATCCAGTTGTAGGTATTCCCTCCAGTGGGATAATCCTTCCATATTCTTTTTTTTTTTTTTAAGATTTTATTTATTTATGACAGAGAGATAGCAAGAGAGGGAACAGGTGAACTGGAGAGGGAGAAGCAGGCTTCCTGTGGAGCAGGGAGCCCTATATGGGGCTAGATCCCAGGACACTGGGCTCATGAGCTAAGCCAAAGGCAGACGCTTAACGACTGAGCCACCCAGGCACCCTTCCTTCCATATTCTTAATAGAGATAGAAAAAAAGCACGATAGGAGGAAAGCAGAGGAGAGTCTTCTAAGACAACATATCTGGCTGGGGACTAGCAAAAACCAACCAAACAAATAAGAAGCAGAGAGGAATTGAACTCCCGACCTCCCTCCCCGCTCCACCATTATGACCACTACCATCACTGGAAGAAAAAGAAAAAGATTGAGTATTAGTTAGGGTTGAGATGGAGAGGCTGACTGTACTGAAGAGAATGTGTTAATTGGAAATGTTGAAGTTAGCAACTCAAATTTTGGATTTTTTTCTCCCTAAGATATCAACTCATGGCATAACTCTATGCCATTGCCAGGGAGAAAGCATATCTAACATTCAGTGGCAACTTGGTGGCCTATGGCCTCCAGGCTTTAGCAAATATGAAAAAGAATGTACAGTATTCTTTATTTTGTGTGCTTTTGTAGATAACAAATAGCAACTCCTCTTACCTTTTGATTATCTCAATTTTCTTCTTTCTTGTCAAAGATGATTTTCTTTAAAATTCAAAATTACATAATTAAATTCTGGCACACAAGTTATTATTAAAGTTATCAGTATCCTTTACAAAAGAGTTAACATTTGCAAGAGCTTTTAATATGTAGCCACATAACTTTAAAAAAATCATCTCAGTCATCCTAATTGAGCTGTAGACTTAAAATGTTCTCTTTACAGGATGTGGCTGTTCTTGTTCTCTCATTTTTAATTTAAAGTAATGCTAGTTTTTGCTAAATGTGGTAAGAATTTCTCATGTTTTTATTATGCCTTTGGTTGCAAAATACAAATGTCGATCATACTATACTTATATAAAATGTATTATTTTGAAAATCATTGATAAATACAGTTATTGCCATACCTCATGCTCTTTGAAAATTCCAAAGCCATAGGTGCTGTCAGATAACTTTATAAGTGGTGGCTTAAAATGCTGTTGCCTACTTCAGCAATGTAGAAAGAACCACACCATATATTCTGTTGAAGGCAAAGCTATCAGAAGCAATGTCGGTATGAAAAGGCTTAAAGTGAATTATTCACCTCTTAACTCTCAGTTGTGTTTAGTGTGCTGCAAAGAGAATGCACCCTATCAATGTGAAAAGCAGTGCCTTTGAAATAAGGGAAAAGTTCAACTTGTTTGACTTTGTTTTCAACCCAATGGCATCAATATATGCAGTGAACTTTATGTGCCCAATTCAAAAGAATTTTGAAATTTCCACTCCCCTGTACTTCTGAAGCAGGATAACACAGATCATCTTAGTATAGCTGAAGCTATAATGATAAGATTTAACACCATACTACACATCCAAACCCAAATTTGTTTGTGAGAAGTAAACTCTCTCTTAATGACGACTTCAAAGAGTTAAGGACATACTTTCGTTTTTCTTTAACAATTCCTATTCTAAATCAACATTTCTAGAATTAAAACTTTCTTCATTTTTGTATTGCAAACTTTGGGAGATCCTTCTTGTATTTGACATACCTGTCTCTGCTTTCTAGTATATTACAAATTTAAAAATATAATGTTGACACAAATATGTAAAACTTGTAAAAACACAAAGTATAAATATAACATCATATATATTTATACTTTGTGTTTGTGTTTTTTTTTAAGATTTTATTTATTTATTTGAGAGAGAGAGAGAGATCACAAGTAGGCAGAGAGGTAGACAGAGAGGGGGAAGCAGGCTCCCTGCTGAGCAGAGAGCTTCATGTGGGGCTTGATCCCAGGCCCCTGAGATCATGACCCGAGCCGAATGCAGAGGCTTAACCCACTGAGCCACCCAGTGCTCCATGTGTTTGTTAAATATATGTATACATACACTCTGTCAGTAGAGTATGCAACTCTTGATTTCAGAGTCACAAGTTCAAGTTGTACATTGGGCATGGGGCCTACTTGAAAGAAGGAAAAAAAAAACTGTTCCTTTGCAATAAATGCAGTATGCAAACTTCATTTGAAGTATTTATGTTATGGCTGGGAATTGTGTGTGTGTGTGTGTGTATGTGTGTGTGTGTGTATGTGTGTGTGTGTGTGTGTATCTACATACACACACTCAATTATTGAGGTAAATGCTTTTAGAACCCGGTACAAAATGCTGCATCTTTTCTTCTTCAAGTGTCTAATCTGCTGTCAGTCCTATTTAATGTATTTTTCATCTCAAATATTGTAGTTTTCACTTTTAGAATTTCCATTTGGGTCTTTTTTTGTACCATCTATTTCTCTGCTTCAGGCCTAAGATGAAGATGATATAAAGGAAGGTACTGAGGGCTCAAAATTTAAGGAGACACTTACTCTCAGGTTCATGCTTTCATGTTCTTGACCATATTTTTAATATTCAAACAGATTTTTAAGATTCCTTTTGGTTAATTTCATCATATTTTTCATGCCTGGATCTGTTTTTATTGATGTTCCCCTAGCCATGGATTATATTTTCCTAGTTTATTGCATACCTTATAATTCCTGATCAGATGTCAGATGTTGTGAACTTTACATTGTTGAACGCTGGATTTTTAAAATATTGCTTAGGGTCCAAGCTAAATGTACATTTGTGGAGTGAATTCACCCACTGAGTCTCTGTCTCAAAGGTCTCATCTTTGATAAACGGACACAGAAAGGTGAAAGGATATCAAGGATACCAGCGTTTCCACGCCAAGGATTCTGGAAATACCAGAGCTGTTTGGTTTGTCAAGAATTGTTTTCTCCATAGGAAATTTCCTGACTGCCCCATAACTCTGTAATGGGAAATATAAGAGAATACTGGAAATTAGCACCAAGGTATTTTGTATGTATCTATCACAGTGATTGCCCTAATCACAGATTGAATTCTAGAATTTACTGAAATAGCATCTAGGATGCTGAAAACTAACCATACGATCCATTTTCCTAATGCTTGAATTTTTTTCCTCTCTTCCTTTTGTGGGAATACTTTGGGAAATAGCATTCTGGTATTTTTTTCTTTTAATTAGAAATGAGACTCAGAGTGATGAGGTCTTTATTTTTCTCATCCCACAGTTTTGTCATTTTTTAGAAATCCAAATATTGTTTTAAATTGCTCAGACTTAACACCCACTTATCATTATTTCATGATTATTACAGTGCTGCATGTAGGATTTTTTTAATGTAAAAGTTATAATAAGAATTGTATTTGATAACTGAAAAATTTTCATATATTGTCTCATATGAAATATAAAACCACACATTTTAAGTATTATATCCTAATTTTGCCACCAAAGTTGCAAAACCACTTTGAAGATATTTTGCATATACTTTGGTACATCTTAGACACTAACCATTTCATATTAAATGTCTTTAGAGTCTTTACAAAGATACTCTTCACTTCCAAATGCAGAATCAATTTACAAGGCATTTTCTGAATTTAGAAATCACGGTTTCTGAGGATGGATCCCAGTTCTTCACAATGTAGCCATGTTTCTTTCCTGCATTGAAATTTAAAACAACAACAACAACAACAACAACAACAACAACAACAACAAACTGTTCCTTTGTTGGGGTGCTTGGCTGGTTCTGTCGGTAGAGCATGCAACTCTTGATTTCAGGGTCACAAATTCAAGTTGCACATTGGGCATGGGGCCTACTTAAAAGAAGGAAAAAAAAAGCTGCTCCTTTGCAATAAATGCAGTCTGCAAACTTCATTTGAAGTATTTATGCTATGGTTGGGAAAATGGGAACTGCACACAAGAAAAACATCTTCAAAATAAATGAAAATTTAGCTAAATAATTCATATTAAGGTGGATGTCTTAGAGAACTTTTGCTTGAGTTTGCTAGTGTGGCTCAATAGATCTTTATATCTTGAATCCATTTGTAGTCTGTCCAAATTTCTACATAGATTTTAAAAGTTGGCTTTATATCATTTTAAAAGACAAAGTTCAGAAACAGTGTTTATTGAAGATACTTAATAAAAGAGCTTGTAGTTTTATAATCTTCTTTGAGATGGAAGAATCTTCAGTATATATGACACTCAGATATCACTTTAGTGTAATTTGCCATTACCTTTTATTAGCATATAGTAATGAAACTTTTTTTGAGTGTAGAGTTCTGTGTATTTTTAATCATGTACATATAAAAGCTTCATGAAACCACCACCATAATCAGGATATTAAACAGTTCTATCACCCCAAAAAACTTCCTTATGCTATATCTATAGTCAACCTTATTTTTTTTTAAAGATTTTATTTATTTATTTGACAGACAGAGATCACAAGTAGGCAGAGGCAGGCAGAGAGAGGAGGAAGCAGGCTCCCTGCTGAGCAGAGAGCCTGATGTGGGGCTTGATCCCAGGACCCTGGGATCATGACCTGAGCTGAAGGCAGAGGCTTTAACCCACTGAGCCACTCAGGCACCCCTATAGTCAACTTTAAACCTTGGCATCCCCTAATCTTTCCTTCATCATCATTTTTGCTACTTTCTTTTTTGAAAATTTTATAAATGGAATCATCCTGTATGTGATTTTTCGAGGCTGGCTCCTTTCACTCACCAAAATGCTTTTGAGATTCATCCATTTTATTACATATGTGGTTTGTTTTTTTATTGCTCAATAGTTTTCCATTATGTGCATGTACCATAGTCTGTTTATCCATCTATTGAAAGACATCTGGACTGACTCCCGTTTTGATAAAGGGAGCTCCTGTAAATATTTATGTACAAATCTTTCATGTGAGTCTAGTTTACATTTCTTTAAAGTAAATACCAAATTGCTGTGTCAGTTTGGCTCTTTTTTTTTTTCTATGGATTATGCTTTTTTGGTATCATGTCTAAGAACTCTGCCAAATGTCAGGTCACAAAGATTTTCTGCTAAGATTTCTTCTACAGTTTTATAGTTTTACATTTACATTTAGACATATGATCCATTTTGACACACACATACACACACACACACACACATATGTTTATATATAAATGTGAGGTGTAGGTTAAGGTTCATTTCTACTGAATTATCTATTGAATTGCCTTTGCAACTTTGTCAAAAATCAATTGGCCGTATTTCTGTGGGCTACTTATGGGCAGTCTCTTCTCTTCTATTGATCTATGTGTCTTTTCTGTCTACAATACTACGCTGTCTTGATTAGTGTGGCTTCTTAGTAAGTCTCAAAATAGTGTGATTCCTTCAACTTTATTCTCCTTCAAAATTATTTTGCCTTTTATAGTCACGTTGCTTCTTGTTAAAAATTTTAGAATCTCAACTATATTTACATAAAATCATACTGTAAATATGAATATTATTATGTTAGGTGTATAGATTGTTTGAGGACCATTAACATCTTTACCATGTTGAGTCTTTCACTCCACTGACACAATATATCTCTACATCTATTTAGGTCTCCTTTGATTCATTTCATAATTTTTGTCATGTTCAGGGTATAGATTCTGTACTTATCATTTGAAAATATTTATTTGCTAAGCATTTGAATCTTAGGGAACTATGATAAATGTATTGCTTTTGAAATTTTGATTTTCTATAGTTCATTGCTAGAATATAGAAATATTGATTTTTGTGTGATGACCTTGAATATGGCAACCTTAGCTTATTTATTGGTTCTAAGAAATTTTGTTTGTGATTTGTTTTGATTCCTTTTTATTTTCTGCCTAAACAAAATTATTTGTGAATACAATAACTGAAAATTTTCCCCTTCCTTTTTAATTTATCTTTCATTTCTTTTTCTTGCCTTATTGAACTTACTGGGTCTTTTCATACAATGGTGAATAAAAGTGGTGAAAGCAAAGGTGAAAACTTCTAGTCTTTCACTAGTAAGTTTGGTGTTAGTTATACTTTTTTTTTTTTTTTTTTTTGGTAGATGCTCTTTATACAGTTGAGGAAGTTTCCTTCTCGGATTTTGCTGAGAATTTTTATCATTAATAGGTGTTGACTTTGGTCAAATGCTTCATGTATTTTTAAAATTTCTATTTTTACTATTTTAATAATACAAAAATCTATTTTGTCTTCTTTTACTACCCATTTTCAACTCAACTTTCTTAGCCACTTGTAAGTGGTCATATCAAATTAATCTACTTCCACAAATAAAGAACTTACCCAATTTCAGCCAATATGGTTCAGTTTCAGTAGGTGCTTCCTTTTGGTCTTCCTCATGGATGTATATTTTTAGATCATGATTTGTTTTCTAGAGTTATAATAGGATGAGCAAATTTTAGAATATATAAATATATATTCTGATGTACTTTAGGAATAGTTTATTATTGATTACTGCTGACAAAAAATTCTGATTTTGAATATCACTTATAAATTGACTATAATCTGCTGAGTACTTTTGGAGAAATACACGGAGGCAAATAATCAAAGAAACCCTTCATATCATGCAGGACTTACCCACTTTGTGTGTCTCTTTAAGTGCTTACTTGCTTATTTCTTCATGTTTTCAGTACAAAGGAAAGTAAGGAGCATCTAAGTTTTCCTGTTCAGCAAACAAAATAACAATAAAACAAAAAGTCAAACTAGGAAGGTGGACTCAGTTTGATAAGATACTTTGGATCTGTTTTGTTATGAGTGAATAGTCACTAAAAATTCCCGCAGCCTTTGTCTTTTATCTTGACTGAAATATTAAGATTAAGAAGAATCTATTCTTCTAAAAAGAATCACCTAAGTTTTTAACGTGTTTATTTTGGAACTTTTCTGTAATGCCTACCAACTCCAGGTACTTTGAAAAAAAAAATAAACAAATTATATGTTTTCAAAGTAAAAGTTACTGCATTCAAATTGAGTTTGAAGGGAAAACATCAGTTTGTATGATTAGTTTGTATGGAAGAGGATAGTTTTCAAGAATTACAAATATTCATATTTAATTACTCTGCTGAAACCTAAAATGCCACAAGTGTCTGACCTCAAATTTTACTTTCTTCCTAGACTTAAAAGTTAAGATGTAGATGTGTGCAAGCTAGAAATAAATTTTTAGAGTACATTATTGGAAAATATCTTAAAACCCATCTATTTCTAAATTAAATGATGCTGTGGTACATATGGCTTTTGTTTTGGGTCTATTTTCATTTTTCTATGCAAATACATTTATTTTATATTCAGATTAGTTTAAATGAATTTTCTGACACCCTTGGAGCCTGGATAATGAAAATGTTATTTTCTATATTAAAACCAGTGTGGTTTTTATAGTGAGTTAGTTATATGTTTGTTAAAGGCCAAATGGCTATTTCATTATAATTATAAACACACAGAACCTCTCACATTTCTACCTATTTTACTGGATAAATTCAGGCATTATTAGTAAACTTCTGCTATTCTGCTACTGATTAAGGTGCAAATTTTTAAAAGTTGTACTTTGTGAAATTCTACAATAATAAACCAACCTTTCTTTTTTTTTTCAATTCCTTTTTACCTCTCTTCACTCTTATTCTTCCACAGTATGTATATATATATATATATATATATATATATACCTTTTTCTCTCTTTCTCCTTTCTATTTTTCTTTTGCCTTTCTCCCTGCTTTATTTTTCTCATCTTTCTTTTCATCTAAAATCCCTTTTTTAACGACTTCCTCTTGTGTTTCTATTTTCATCAAAATAACATTTGATGGCAATACTCTTGCTCAGTGTTCATCAAGCACCCGGATGCATTCATGCAAACACACATACACACGTGCACATGCACACACACACACATAATTTAAAAACAGCTCTTCATTCAGTGGGGAAATGTATTGTATTTCTCAGTTTAAGTCCTCTATTTCATCAGAGCTGTTTAGAACTTTAGCAATAAGCAAACACCTTCAGATACTGTCTCTGTTAGAACAGAGGAAGGAAAATTTCCCAGTCTGTCTTCATATGTCTAACTGAATAGGGATCCATAGCCTGTGATGCTCCACCTAATTAAAGCCATTAAAGTCACAAGGTTACTTACAATAGCACTTATAAAAACTAGAGTTTCCACTTTCACTTTACATTTTACTCTCTCCTTAATACCCAGGATTCTGTTTTTCTGAAGTATTCTAAGATATTCATGGCTTAGTCTTCAACTGACAACAATGATCGGTTACTAAATGCATGTTTTTGACCAATTCAGCAGATCTTATTAAGTTAAAATGTGGAGTTTTTAAGTAATTGTAGTTTTAAAAATTGGAAAAATTCTTTTGCAAACATTTTGCCCCAGTATTTTTTTTGCCACTATTATTTAATTTAGTTTAATTCAATTTAATTTTTTTTTTTAAGTAGGCTCCGCGCCCAGCGTGGAGCCCAACATGTGGCTTGAACTCATGACCCTGAGATCAAGACCTGAGCTGATATCAAGTGGCACTTAACTGACTGAGCCACCCAGGTGTTCTCCCAAGCCCCCGCCGCCGCTACTGTATTTACTAGAATATCGTTATCCTTAAGAATTGGTAGTTTGCCATTATGAAAAGAAAAATGAAGGTGCTTCACAGAATCTAAAAACTAGTAAAACATGTTAATGAAAGATGTCTGCTACCAACTACTAGTTAAAGTGGATTAGAAGTGAGACATGTATTGACCTTATTTATCTTCATCTTTGCACTTTGATAAAGGTCAGTTGAACAACAACAGACAAAGAATATAGATTAAGAAATTTATGAGGGTACTTCCTGTCCCCAAACTTCTAACAGTGAAACTTAGATAGTATTTTAAGCTATTACTCTTTTTTTTTTTAAGATTTTATTTATTTATTTGACAGAGAGATCACAAGCAGGCAAAGAGAGAGGAGGAAGCAGATTCCCTGCCGAGCAGAGAGCCCGACGCGGGGCTCGATCCCAGGACCCCGAGATCATGACCCGAGCCGAAGGCAGCGGCTTAACCCACTGAGCCACCCAGGCGCCCCTAAGCTATTACTCTTAACATATCTTTTTTTTTTCCTTCCAGTAATATTTCAAGAAAGCCACAAAATCAAATTATTACATGGGAAGAAAAAAGGGTCCTGTTAGTTTAAATGAGCTTTATTTATAAGGAAAATACATATTGTACTACATTAAGCCTTACCTTGGGCCCTCTTCTTCATGAATTGCATGCTCCCGTGTCACTGATACTTGCAGGGTAGGTGATGTTGTATGAATCCGTGGCTGCTTCAGAGCACAATGGTGTGATATGAAGTGATGCAGAAAACAGGAGAACCTTTGTCGCTGAGTCAGCTGCAAGAAGAAGTGATGTGTATGAATGTACAGTATAGGGAGATCTATGAAAGATCTAGTATCTTTCTCCCAAAAGACTCTGTTCCGTGATACAAGGAGAATTCAGTTCTTTTTGGCAGACCTCCACATCAGTTTGGAAGCAGTAAAACAACCACAAAAACAAGCCTGGTTTCTCAATGTCTTTACTCTCAATATTTTAAGTAACATTTTATTTCTTGTTTTCATTTTACTTTGTTTTTAATAACCAGAAGTAATACCCATTTCCACTGCCTGCTTTGAGTTCAATGCCGTAGTAAGAATGTAGATGAGAATGAATTATAGAGATGAGTCCAGCCATATGTGCCGTGCTTTTAATTGTTATTGGCAAAATTTGAAGTAAATGCCCTGTATCTCTTAATTGAGGAGTGGATGACTTTAAGTGATATTACTTCAAGGAGGGCATAGAATCCCAGCAGATGATGTAATTGTGTTAAAAATGAGTATTATTAAATAATTCACACTTTTAATGTGGAGAAATTAGGTCATTTTTCCACTCCTCCCACAAATGTTTGATTTTAATATTTAAGTAATGAAACAACACAGACTGTGTTATCCATCCTCGTGGTAACAGAGAATGCCAGTTATGACAGGCTCATTGTTTACTTTAACAGGTAATTTGTGGACCGGAATCATTTAATTGTTCTGAGGACATAATTACATGTCAGCAATTTCCAATTTAATTAAAATGTACCAATCTGAAGATTAAGGGAATTTTTGAATTATTAATCATTTTTCCACTAGGAAATCTTGTTGCTCTGCAGGAGATTTGTCCAGTGTACGACTACACGTATTTCTTTCCTTCTCTTTCGCAGACAGACAATTTTCCCGCAGAGCCCAATTACATGGGCAGCAGGCAGCAGTTTGTTCAAAGGTAAGGCCCATTAAATAACTTTCTCGGCTTCCCCATTTGCATTCGTGTCAAAATTGCTTTGCAAGAGACTACATTTCAGATTCAGACTCCTAGAGACAACACTTTCTCTTCTTTTTCTTTATATGTATTTCAGTAGCTCCACGTTTAAGGACCCAGAAAGAGCCAGCCTGAGAGACAGTGGGCACGGGGACAGTGATCAGGCTGACAGTGACCAAGACACTAACAAAGGCTCCTGCTGTGACATGTCTGTTAGGGAGGCACTCAAGATGAAAACTACTTCAACTAAAAGCCAACCACTTGAACAAGGTGAGTGAAGCCTTCCAATGCTTACAAAGTGTAAAGCTTAAGCAATCATTATAAACCTATTAGTACCGGAGTTGCAGTTTATCACGGTGGAATGGACCATTGATAATAAATCCAAAGAAACAGCAAATCCAGATCTTGTCCCAGAGAGAAAGCAGCTATTCAATTCCTCAGTAACAACAGAAAAAGGAAGGCCATGGATATTAGTCTGTAACCTTCTTAAAATGAGAACTTGACCAAAGTCGCTAGATTATTCTTTTCTTTATGGGCATTTCCTAACCTTTCCCATTTTGTGTTTATCAACAAGGAAAATAGGGCATATATTAGTTGGTTATGCGCATCTTAATATACTAGTTTACAAGATTAAATTTAGTAAGTTCACCACATTTAGGTAAAATGAAAACCTGATTGGAAATTTATAGCTCTTAGCAAGGTTTGTTTATTTTTAGCTTGAATTTTAGCCTCAAAGTCGTTATTCAAGAGTCAAATTACAGCAAAGCCAAAGTTTTGGCTCCTTTTTTGGATTTACATCTAAATCTGCAGGGATGTCAAATAAACACGTACTTGTGGGCCCTGATAGAGATATAATAAAGAAACACTTCTTAATAAATACATATATTTTTTCCTAAAAGTCTATCTTCAATTTTTTTGTTTTATTAGTTTTGATGTTTTTATCATTTCAAACACAAAGAAATATTTGCTAATGATTCACCCAAAGAAAAGTGAGCAACTCTTTTGTGTAAGACTTAGACCCTGTGATTGTGAATAGGTTTTTATGTCTTATCATTATAAAAAAGGAAAAGAATGACTGGATAAATCAATTTCAGAATTACAAATGCATTTATATTTGTTAATACTAGTTCTCAAAATACTAATAGTATTTAAATATTCTAATGTTTATTATTTCAGTTTTTTAATGAGAAACTACTTTTAAACTGTGTTGACGTAGTCATTTATTCTTCTAAGATATTTATTGGTTGACAATTCAGAGAAAATACATTTTGCCTCTAGTGCAGTCTGTCATATCATACATCAACACATATCATGTCTATTAATTTCTCAGATCATATTGAAATTTTAATACACACATTCACACATATATAAATTCAATGCAGACATAAATGCATATGTTCAGTTTAATATATATTTAAATTTCTGTACTACAATTATGCTGTTTTTTTAAAAGTTGGCCTCCCAAAGGCCTTCTTTTGATAAGTTTTAACTGCCAAATATACCATAGCAACTTTTTGTCTAATAATGCAACATTATGTTTTAAATTATTTTCAATAAAAGGTATTTGAATGCTTATGGAATATTTATAATTCCTATAAATTTGAATATTTACTTGAAGTGACTTAAGTGATCATGATGGGTTTTAATTATGTCATATTTAATATGTTAATTTTTTAGACAAAGGTTAAATAATGGGTTGTTGGATCTTAATATGTGAATACAGACCCTAACATAGATTCATCTATGTGTGTAATAAAGTGACTGACGGATAATGCATTGGCTACTTTTTGTAAAGCCGCATAGAGTAAGTAAAGAGTTTTACATTTATTATATTTTCGTGAGAAACTTTGTTAACCAAAAAAAGTTTATATGCTGTTCACATTAACTCTTTAAATTTTTTTAACCACGTGAGTGATGTATTTGATGGGAAGGGGTAAGGATCCTTATAGAAAAAGGAAGGGGTTTTATTCATGTCTGAAGATGTACTTTATACTGAAAGTCTGTTTTTTTCAATTTCGGTATCAGAAAATAATACCTTAGGAAGGTGGCTGTTGTTCTTAGAAGAAAGTACATTTGGCATATATTTTAGTTAATGTTGCACATGAAACAATTGCTAGTGTAAGAGTGGGAATGCTAATGCAAATGTCTCCTCTAAAACGAGTAGTTTCCACACATCCTTATTAATAAATATGGGAAAGATACTAGGAATCTGAAAGCCACACTTAAATAATCTGTAATAATGAATTACAGGAGAGATATTAACTTCTACTTTAAAACATGATTTTGGAGGATTAACTAAAGTAGTATTTCATTGATTTGTTGACTGTTTATTAATTCATTTATTTAATAAATATCTATAAATCCTTGTAATACATGAGGAGAATAGATTCTTTAGGAATATCAAAAATAAATTTGACTTGGAGTGTGCCTTCAAGAAACTGTATGTAACTAGTAGAGATGAGAAATCTCTCTTTCTTTCTCCTCTTTCTCTCTCTGTCTCTTGTCTCTCTCCCTCGCCCCCTCTCTCATCCCTCTTCTCTCTCATTTACCTGTCTGTCATCTTATCTATCTCGATGTCCATCATCTATAACAACTTTTTTCCCTTCCTTCCTTTCTCCCTTCCTTCTTTCCTTCCTCTCTTTCTTTCTTCCTCCTCTTTTTTCCTCTTTTCTTTCTTTCTTATCTATGTTTATATCAATATCCATTTACCTATCTAGATTGGAGGAGGACATTAGCATTTACTGAGTTTTTACTATTTCCTATAAACAGTGCTAGCTGCATTTCAATGTTAGCTTATTTAACCTCCAAACTCTAAAATTTTTATCTTGCATTTAAGAAAACTGAGCTTATGGGAAATTTATTAATCTGTTCAGCAGGTTGGAATATTATCCTTGCTCTAGATATAGCCAAACCTTGTGTCTTTTCTACACAACTTTGTCTCCAAATGGTAAAATTTGTTCAAATAGACAATCTGATCCACTTCTATGACTAGATACCAAATAAATATTGAAGAGTAAGTTAAAACCCGAGTTCATGTATGCAAACCTTAGGGGAGAACATCAAAATAGCTCATATGCATTGAATGAATTATTCAGCACTTAAAACTCATTATCCTATTTATTTTTCATTGCATTTATAAATAGATAAGTAATGTTACTCTCACATTTAGTAGATATTAAGAAATTTTCTCAAATTTCTATAGTGAAGTAGTGAAGTCAGCATTAGAAATAAAATGGCATGCCTTCAGAGTCCCCCCACCTTACCCAGTGCTTTATACTATTCACATAATGAACAGTTTACTCAGAAATAATTTTAAAATGTTTGAAGAAGCAATCAGACATTGTCTTGGTCAATATACCATGTTAATTTATTTGAAAAGCATCATGAGAAGCAATGCCAAATTAATTCAATGCACACTTATAAAAAATAATTTTCTTTACAGATGACGGATGATGACAACCGTCTTTAAGCAATTATCTCATGTCAGATTGCAAATATTAAACCCATTTTTAATACCTTTAAAATCTCCTAAGAAACAAAAGTAAATTTCCTCTTAGCAGAAAGAAACCAAAAACTAAACAAAAAGAAATCTGCTTATGAGTCTTTTTCTCTTCTAAAAATTTGTAGTAGTACCTTAACACATTTCAATTAAAAAAAATCAGTAACATATTATAGTTTACATTTTTATATTAATATAGTTGACTTCTTTCTTTGTTTAATTTTTTTCTATTAAGAAAGATAATGTTCTATTTCTAAATCAAAATATTTCTTTAACTTAGAAATTAGAATCAATTGCAAGAATACTCTTCACATTTTCAATGGAAATTTCTGTGCTAATAATGGTTTTCCTTTACAAAAGTCTTAGACCTTTGAGATTTCATATTATTAGTTTAAATATTACTTTTTTCTTCTCTTTTGCCCAGATTTTTCCCATTAGTTCTGTTCCTGATTACTGTGTTTTTTGCTTCCATCAACTTAATCATCCCAAATATACAACATTAGTATATGTTACTCATTATTTTAGCAAAAATATTTGAAAGGGTTCAGTAGTTAATTGAAAGAGTGATATAGGGCACTACAGCTGGGGATAGATTTAAGGATTTTATATTAATAAATCCTCTAATAGAAAGAGGTTATTTTAGTTTCTCTTAGTGGAATTTAAAAGATTCTTAAAGAATGTTCTTAGTTTCTTTCTATTTGATTGCATTTTTGTGCCCTTCTTCTCTATTTGCCAATTAGATTTTCTTCATGCTCCCTTTGTCAAATATTAATTATAGGTAGGTAGGTAGGTAAAACAATCCACTCTGACTTCTTTAAAGAAGTGCCTGTATCTCTGAATTTCTGTCCACTACAGAAGTCTGGTAAAGTATTTTGCTTGTCAGCAATAACGTTTTCTTCTTTAAAAAGATTTAGTAAGCCTTCCCTAAAATTCAGTAGTCTGTACCGTAGTCTGTACCATTTCCCAAATAATACATGCACAGTGTTCAAAATGCTGTCTGATGATTTCTCTGAACTCTCTATTGCTGGCTTAGGACTGTTCTCAATTTTTTTCAAGGATAATCAGTCTTCTGCTATCTTTATAGTTGACTGAAACCAAGTTCTTGAATTGAAGCCAGACACTAGTGGAATAGCATCGCACATTTTAAGTGTTGACAGCCTTTGCTGCCATGGCAGCGGAAGCATCACCATCCGGGAATCTGACCAACCAGCTGTTGGTCCCTTCCTCTGTAACTGGATTCCAGGACTTTCTGATCCTCAGGAGTTGCTTCCTTCAAATTCTTTCTCATTTCTCCTTTTATTTAATTGCCTTATAATTTCTTTCTTTCCTTTTTATATTTTTTGTTCCTATTCAGTTCTGTGCCTCTGCAGTCCTTTCTCTTCCACTAGAAAATCTGACTTCTTAAATTACATGCTGGATTAAAAATGTTTCACAATGGAATCCCTGATTAAAATCTAATAAAAATAAAATCAATGGAAAGTTGAGAATAATAGAAATACCAAATAAGCCAGGTTTGCTCCAGTGAATTCAGTTTTAAAACTAAATTACATTCTTAAGGATTGCCTTCCCTCTTCCTAGAGGACATTCTGCAAAACTACAAAAACTAAAGCTAATGGATTTTTGTTGTTGTTGTTGCTCTTTTTTCTTTCTTTCTTTTTTTTTTTTTCAAGTCAGTGCTTGCATTTTGCTTGTGGACCCCATATTCAAACAGGATTAGGCTAGTTTAAAGGACTGCAGTATTTGTTATGTGATTTCAGTTTGGCGAGGCTCTGAGCCCCACTCTTTCACATCTCCCTCCCTAATTTACTGCATAGTGACTGCAATTTCACCATATTTCTAATTATGCCTGGAAAGGAAACAGTTTAAAGTTTCTACAACCTATACTTTGCTGTGAAGGAATGACTTAAAAAAGAAGTAGTAGGGAAATGGGGGACTAAAAGGTGAAGCTCTTGTCCACCAAAATGGGGGTGAAACCATGCATACAGGATTTGGGAAGGGCTTATTGAGGCAGGATTAGGACGCTGAACACAAGCTTGACCTACTTTGCAATTTCCCCTAGAACTGACCAGAAGTAGGAAAGTAACAGGATGGTACTTTTATATTCATTCTCAAGCTTCCATTCTGTTTTCTGTGCTGCACTACGGTTACTGCAGCTCTGACCCTTCCAATCCATCAGTGTCTTTCCCCAGACCTTCCCATAACAGGCAATAGCAAATTGCTTCTACAAAAGTATGGACATGGACGTGATGGCGACATCCATCCTCTCAGCAGCCATCTCGCAATCTCTGAAAATAATTTTTAAAAGAAATGCTGCTGTAAACTTATTAATAGTCAATTTGTCTTAGGAAGGAAATGGAAAATTACTTCCATATACAAGGGGCGAAAAGGAACTGTTGAATATTTAATGCCAGGAAGAAATCATTTACAAATTTTTAAAGACACTGCTGCTTTATGATTCAAATATATGGCATTTAAGAAATCGTATTATTTGCCAAGAATTATTCTTTTCAAGCCCAATAAGTTTTTATTGGGCTGCATTTATTTGAGAGCACCTTAATACCAACTTTTTACCCTCTTGTGCTGTGTTTTAGGACTTGCAGAATTCATCTGGCTTTACATTTGACTGGATAAAATACTCCCCAAACTCTGAACAGCTTCAGTTTATTTTTGATTACCAAACTTTGCAAATGTCCCATAGTTCACCTAACTTTAAAAGTTTCAATGACATCTCTTTTTCTCGTATGCAAACATCTGCTTCTAGAATCCAGCAGCTGGTATCATGAAAATAGAGAGATTTTATCACCCTCACATTTGTTCTCATCGTAAAGCCTCCCTAACAAGTGTTGCATGATTTACTATAGACTCAATGTGATTTTGAGATTCTCTTGCTTTTAGTAAGCACAGCAATGACTTTTGCTAAAACACTCCAATTTGGGAATGTTGGGGCAGTATTTCCCAATCTTTTAAAAACTCATTTTGCCTTGGGGACAGGGACACCCTTCCCAGCCTTAGAATTACTGTGTCTTTCAAACACTTGGATACAGCCAGAGGCTTTTCCTTTAATGGTTTTTCAGAAGGACAGTATTTTTTTTTCACTTTTACAAGTAAAACTCTGTAGTAATATTATGAACACTTCTATGAAAATTAGAGTATGCCTGTAACCTATGATAATCTAGATTGGTTATCAGTTCATCTGTTAATTAAGAACTATGAGAAAATATTGTTAATAGGTCTTAAGCTTCTTCCAAATATTTTCCATTATTTCACTTGAAACTCATGTTCTACTATTGTAGGTTCTCTGTTCTTTTGAAAGCTATATTCAAAAACTAGCGTAGAAAGATTCCTGAAGTATAATTCCCATTTTGTAAGAAAACAGACAGATTCAATGACTTTTTAATAAAGTCTTCAATTAGAGGCCGAGGTAGTACTAATTCTAGGTTTATAATCTGCTGGACTGGAGCTCTTTGCATTTTTTCATACCATTCCTATAACACATAGTAGAGAGACCTTCGTGTCTCCAAAAAGCTGTTTCAGATTTTTCATCACACTTCGTTGTCTTATGAATCTAAAGATGTAAGAACTTAATGCTTGATTCTTTCTTATATATTGAATAGATAATATGTTTATATGTTATATATATTGAATAAATATATTGAATAGAGGCTCCAAAAGGTAAAAAAAACAAAAAAAAAATGTTTCATACCAAATATAGGCATTGACACTACTGTGTTATTTGTCACCAAGTCCAAGGATGCATATATTTCTTGTCTGGGGACAAGATCTACACTAACTGTGTGTCTCATAGCTCTGGAAGAGATTTTCATTCACTCATTTATTTAATCACTTATTTTTCCTTTTAATGAACAACTGTGCCAGGGATAGAAGATGAGTTAATGCACAGGCTGGGTTCTCAAGGAGCTCATACTGTAGTAAGAGAACCTGACATATAAACCATGAGGTTGGTGCAGTGAGAGATATACCCTGAGTATTCATAGAGTCATGAGAAGGAAAATCCAGCCAGGATTTGGGGAACAAAGAAAATTCTTGGAGAAGGAGATATTGGAGCTGATTTTTCCTTCAGAAAATGTGTATCTCACCTGGCCCAATTACCTTTGGGGATGGAGGATGACAAGGCTCTCTCAGAAACACAGACAAAGTGAAGCAACATGTTGGATGCATGGGAGTAGGAAGGTGTGAGACTCAGAATGGGGCATGTAAGACTGAGAATCTGAGAAGCTCAGTGATGGGACAATGGACTAGCCTGGAGCCATTGGAGGTTCAGGAGGTGACAGTTCAAAGTCTCATTTAAAGAGATTATTGTTATGTCAATGACTGGGGAGACAGGGATATGCTTAGGAAGCTGGGGAAGTAGTCCAAGGCAAGGCAAAATGAGGCCCAGAGTAATAAAGAAGTAGCAGGAATGGAACTAAATGAAAGATTAGAAACTCCTTTTAGTATATGACACACTTTTATGATTATAGTTAATTGCTCAGCATTCATTTAAAATTGATTTTGGGATAAAAGTTTCTAAAGAAAAAAATAATTTGATACTCAAATAAATGGAGTAGAACTTGAATTATTTAAGTATGTTTCTGTGTAATTTATACCACATATATTCGATTGACACATAAATATTTGAAACTTTCAGCATTTTCTCTAAACGAACAATGCTTATTTGCATGCTGGAATTGACTTGCTAAAGAAACTTCACCATCAAAGATGATAGGTAAAAACAAAAACAAAAACAAACTTCAGTTAACCAGATCTTTGGGAGAAAGTTTAGAAAACAGTGACAAAGTATAGGGCGTGGTGTCATAATTAATCTTAGTATCATAACTTGGGTGACTGAGTTCAGTTTACTAAAGTGGCAAAGATAGGGTGAGGGCACCACTGGGAAAATACTTGGGAAGTAAAAAGAGTTTCCATGAATATCAGAAGAGGCTACTAGAAATTATAGTTTGGCAGTCAAAGTAGAAGTGAGGAAGTGTAAATTTGGAAGCCATTGACATAGGATGATACTTAAAGTATGTAAATCAATGAGAAAGATCATTGCAAAAAAAAAATCCAAGAGATTGGATTCTGGGATTATTGTAAGGAAAGGGTCCAGGACTAAATCCTAAAGAATTTAGAAGTTGGGAAGGGAGAAATTTCAATAATTGTTCAACCTGACAAGAAACATTTCTGAATACTTTGTGACAACCCAAAATCCAGAGACCTTGTAGATGAGTTATGTGACTAAAACCTCGAGTTTTTAGATTTCATCTCCAGCCACATATAATTGAGAGCCAAATTAAAACAATACATTAAATAAAGTTGGATAATACTGCTTTTGTTAAAAACAGTATCTCAGATACTGAGATAGTTATAATTTATGATTCAAAAAACTAGTTTAGTGTAAAGTCCCATATATGTGACCTGGCACCATGGGCATAAATAAATAACTTCCAGAGCTCACTCACTTTGAAGGAAGAACATTCACTTGGAACCAAATGTTTTGAATTTTTAATGTAATTCAATAACACTTTGTATAGTATCATTATGTATCATCATATATCTTAGGTGCTATGTTGTATATTTATTCAGCAAATATTCTTTGGGTTTCTGTTATATACCAAGTACTCCTCCAAGTGTTGAGGATTAAATAGTAAGCAAAACGTACATTCCCATTTACAGTGAGCTTACATTCAAATGAAATTCTCAAGTGAACCCTTTTGAAACTCACAAAACCCATTTTCACAGAACTAGTAATCTAGTAATGGAAGTAAAACATACACCAAAAATATAGTAAGATGTAGAAAATAATGTGCTATTGATTAGGTATATACAAAAGGGTCTGAGAGTTTCAAAAGGAGGAGTAGAATACTGAGAATTATTTAATGAAGACTTCATACAAGAGATGAAATTTGAGCTAAGATTTAAGGGATGAAGAAGCTTTTTACTTTCAGAGGTAGAAGAAACACCCAAGTACATAAACACATACATGGGATATGGGAAGTGTATATAATAATTTAGGGGATAATGAATGGTCCAATGTGTCCGGAAGAGAAGGGACAAAAGGAAGAAATGCCAGTGAAAACAGGAAAGAGGTGGTCAGTAAGGGAGGGAGGAAGTAGGAAAGCCATATCACCACGGTAGCCAGAGATAGATAAGAACAAATATTTTGATTCTTTAGAGAAATCCAAGAAAATGAGGCTCAAGGAATAGTTATGGAATCTGATAACTGACAGATCACTCTTGATTTCCATGAGAGAAGTTATAATGGAGTAATAAAAAAAAAGAAAAAGGATTTCAAGATAGACCATGAAGTAAGGTCAGAAATTGGAGACAGCAATTTCTCTGTTATTTCAAAACCAGCAAATAATGGAATAAGGGAAAGAAAGGGGAAATAGTAGGTAAGAAAGATGGTATTATGAATGGAAATGTTTTAATTATTTAGGGTAACTAATTCTTAATATACTGGCGCAGAGGATCCAATTAAAAGGAAGTACTGGAGGGTTGGGCTAGATACAGACTATTCATTGGAGTGTAATGGAGATGCTAGCTTTAAAGTAAAGATCAACTCTTTTTCTGTAAAAGAAAGAAAAGAGAATTAAATGAAAAAGATAAACAGCAATGTAAAGGTAAAGGGGAATTCATAATAGGTGGATCCAATCTTCTCTATGAAGTATAAGGCAAGTTCATCAATCTCATTATTTCATATAAGCATTTATATTATATAAATGACCTCAACTTTGTGAAAAGCCAGAGGAGATCAGGAAATACCAAAATACTCTACTCCAAGGTACACATCTGTCAAAACAGATATAACTGTTATTTTATATTTATAATTATTAAAAAAAAACAAGAAATAGGAATGTCATATCACAGAATAAATGTATATATTTGTATTTGATAACTGTATAGCCAAATATATTAACATATTCAAATTTGCTTCTCCTATATTTTCTAGTCTCATTGCTTGAGTAAATTTTTGAAAGCAGATGTTTTGTTATGTATGCTTAAAATTCTTAGAACAAGATGCTTTCCAGAATTAAGAATTTTTCAGATTTTGGAAAGGTGATGTAATGCATAAATTATATATCATGTAATCTCCCCACTGGAATCTATGGCAGTAATCACAAACAAACACATTACATTTTGTAGTAAAGAAGGCTGAATATTTACACAAAACGGACAAAAAGAAATAGTTCATGCCAGTTCAAGTCAGTTTTTACCACCATATGAGTAACCACCATTTCCAGATCTGAAATATTTTTGGATTTCTAAATTATGGACAAGGAATTGTAGACTTGTACTTAATTTGCATGTTGGGGCTTTTGCTTCCTTACATTCTTGACAACCAGTTATACTGCTGATGACTCGAGTAGTAACAATGAAAAAAATTATTGTCGGGACGCCTGGGTGGCTCAGTGGGTTAAAGCCTCTGCCTTCGGCTCAGGTCATGATCTCAGGGTCCTGGGATCAAGCCCCACATAGGGCTCTTTGCTGAGCAGGGGGCCTGTTTCCTCCTCTTCTCTCTCTCTCTGCCTGCCTCTCTGCCTGCTTGTGATTTCTCTCTCTGTGTGTCAAATAAATAAAATCTTTAAAAAAAAATTATTGTCTACTACCTGGAGAAATTATTTAATCCAGTTTCCTATTAAATCATAAGAGAAATGTACAGTTGGGGTCTTGCTTCAGACCAAATATAGAATAAAAAAGTCTATCACCCCTGTAACAGTTTTAATGTGATAAATATTTACTTTGGGAAGCTAAAAAATAATCTGGAACATGAAAATATTACTGCTTCATAAGCTCCTTTCAAGTAGTATTTTCAGAATTTGCAGACTGATAACAAATGCACCCACTTCTGATACAGGATATATTTTTGAAACAAAATACATATTTTATGGAGATTGATTTGTCTGCCGTGGTTTTTATTTTCTTTGAAGTTTTGAAAATTCATATTGAGGAATGAAATTATTTTATTTTGGTTTTCTCCTAGTCATTTCCTTCCTAAAATTAATTACTGTGTTTATTACATAATTTCCTTTATAGAGACATATGATCTTTTGTCCCTACAAAGTAACATTATTTAAGTATTTAAGAGAATGTTGGCAAGAAAACTTTAGAAAATTTTAATACATGCAGAATGACTTTGTGATATACATAAGCATTGTTCCACACTGTTGGAAAACAATAGAATCTTAAGCAAATCTATCTGATAATTTTTTTTTAACTCATGGAGTTCTGTTGTGATTGTTTCTCAGGAGCGGATTTCATAACCATTAATTAAAACATGAGTACATTAATTCAACAAATATTATTTTATCACTCATGTATTTGACACTCTGCCTTCAAGATATTTAGACTTTGGAGATGTCAATCTTCCATCCATCTAGCTGTAATTCCATTAGTTAAAAACAATGATACAGGGGTGCCTGGGTGGCTCAGTAGGTTAAGCCTCTGCCTTAGACTCAGGTCATGATCTCAGGGTCCTGGGTCCGAGTCCCGCATCGGGCTCTCTGCTCAGCAGCAAGCCTGCTTCCCCACCCCTCTCTGCCTGTCTCTCTGCCTGCTTGTGATCTCTGTCTGTCAAATAAATAAATAATTTTTTAAAAGATTTTATTTATTTGACAGACAGAGATCACAAGTAGGCAGAGAGGCAGGCAGAGAGAGAGGGGGAAGCAGGCTCCCTGCTGAGCAGAAAGCCGGATGCCGATGCCTGGGCTCGATCCTAGGACCTTGGGACCATGACCTGAGCCAAAGGCAGAGGCTTTAACCCACTGAGCCACCCAGGTGCCCCGAAGGAGAGGATTTTAAGCAGATTCCACAGCCCAGCACAGAGCCCCATGCAGGCTAGATCTCACAACCCTGATGTGCTGACATGAGCTGAAATCAAAGTCCAATGCTTAACCAACTGCCCCACCCAGGTGTTCCTGTACCAAGCACTTCTAAACAAATTTCTCCTAATGGCAAGCTGATGAGATGCTTTCTTATCTTCTGCAGTAAATGAAAAGCCTATGTGTCAGACAACCAAAGGAACTTGCCCACGGTTGAGGCCCTTAGTAGTGTAGCAGTTGTCTGTCTGATGTCATGTCTTTCCACTCCAGTCCCTCCTGCTTATTTAATCTTCAGTAATTATGTGCAAAGACTTCCCAAGGCAGTTATGTTGCATGTATTAAGCTCTAGGATCCGTGTTACTTTTAGAATTATGACAGACGACTCAGAGATATTGACGTTACATTCACAATTTTAATTCCACTTTATTAATGATCTACAATTTGTAAGACACTGTAGTTGCTATATAGTAAGACAGTTCACAGTTCCCTAGGAATTTTATCAAAGGTTTTGCTCCATTAAAACGGAGCAAATAGGGGCACCTGGGTGGCTCAGTGGGTTAAGCCGCTGCCTTCGGCTCAGGTCATGATCTCAGGGTCCTGGGATCGAGTCCCGCATCGGGTTCTCTGCTCGGCGGAGATCCTGCTTCCCTCTCTCTCTCTCTCTCTGCCTGCCTCTCCATCTACTTGTGATCTCTCTCTGTCAAATAAATAAATAAAAAATCTTAAAAAAAAAAAACGGAGCAAATAAAGCTCGAATAAATTCCATTCACTTCATTTTTTTCCCTCCATCCCAAACCTGCCAATATTTTCTTTCTACTTTCATAATCTCTTCCCAACCAGCTCCCTTCTAGTCCCCATAAGGGCTATCACCATCTACTTACTCACCCTAGTCAGAAACAGGTAGAGACTCCTTTCCTTTCTCTCCAGCATCCCACTAGGTGTCACTAAGTCCTGTTGTTACACCTCCCAACCCTACTTCCAGGGTGTTTCCCCCTGTCCAGCCTGCCTCCCTTTTTCAGATCACCCTCCCAGGCACAGGCTCATGGGCTTCTTTTGTGGTCCTGGAGTAAACTACCAGTCATTAGCAAGACAGTGATCTCCTTGAGATGTAAATTTAATCATTGCATTCCTCCTGCAGTGATTAAGATCCTGCAGTGATTTCTGTAGACTACTTAGGGAAACAACAACAACAAAAGAAACAAAACCAAAAAAATGCCCAAGTTACACTTTTAACCTTGGCCTATAAACCTTAACCTGGTGTCACTCTCTCCTGCTAGTTTACTATACACCAGCCAGCGAAGTCTTTCAGTTTCTTCTTTCATTTCTCAATAAAGCGACCTCTGGTGCTGAGACCTTTTTTGCGCTAATTTGTCTTCCCCAGGAGTCTGCAAATTCTGTGTTGCTAAGGACACACTTCACTTATTCTTGATGTATTCACAATATATTCCCAATGTTTATTTAAACACACACACACACACACACACACACAGAGTTTATGGAGGATTAAAACAAGATCAGGGAGAAGATTTTAAAGAACTTGAAGTCACAGGGTAAATATTAAAGGATCTTGATCTGGTAAATGACATGATAGTGAATTAATCTTTAGGGAAGCCAGTTCTGTTGCAGATAGAAACAAACCCAACAAACATTTAATGACTTCAAAGAATTGAATTATGCACATTTACTCAAATTATCTCATTTACCATACATAATTTTGAATAATTTTATAAGATAGTTATAGGATGACTTTAGAGTATATAATTGCCTTTTCCATTTCGAATAGAGAAATAACCAGCCTAAGGTCATCAAGCTTTTATGTGGCTCTCTGATTACAGTTTCATGGGTCTGTTCATTATCTCACAGTGGCAATTGCCTATGTGAGAAGTAATGAAGTTCTCACTACTCTAGGTGATATTGAAAATGAGAGGGAGTTGTGGGGGTTGCCAATATTTGGAGACTAAAAGCCTCAACATCTTGGTAGGGAGTAAGAGAGGGTCATGAAGTTTTTTCAAAATTAAAAACTTCCACCAGGTCATAACGATATTGTTAGGCGATTGTATAATATTGGCTGGCTAAAACGATGTGCAAAGAAAGCAAATGATGCAATAGGAATGAGTACAAGAGAAATGGGACAATGCGAAAAGAAAGCACAATCTATTTGAAATATATGATGCTCTACTTGAAATATCTGACTGCAGTCTGAAAGATTAGTCTGTAATGTTGAAGGAAAGGTGGATAAATTTGGGTTATCTTTTGAGTGTCTGTTACTGATATTGGACTCTAAAGTATATACAAAAATTAAGGCATGTAGATAAACTGACACGTTCAGGAATATAGTAAAGTGAATTGTCACTGGGAAACACAGGAGACAAATTAGTAAAATGAAGACTTGTCTTGAACTTTAGATGAGTCAGGTAAAGATTCCTCAGAGCTCAGTAGTAGTTCTTCCTGTATTACTAGATGCAGAAGCCATATTTGCAATAAAATTATTAGATTTGAATACCCGGGAAAGTGGTATTCATTTATTTGTGAGCAATACTGATACAGTCGGCCATATCCATATACTGATTTTTTAAAAATCAATAATTAGATAAGTCTATTTAGAGGAAAGAGGAGTGGGGAAAAGTGGTTAAAATGCAAGATTTGTCAAAAGGAAAAATAGACAACACTAAGAAAAGGAAGAGCAGGAAAGTACTCCTAAATGGAAGAGTTTCCAAAGAGAGGTGTAAGTGCATCTCTTCAGAACATGATGTGAAATCCTCTTGAGTTTACACTTTAATAAGAACATATATTTAAAATAGTAAGGATTAAAGAAACAACCTTCTAGAAGCCAGAGTTTTCCAGATTTCTTCCTTGCATTTTACTGAGGATACCAATACTATTTCTGCTTCTCTTTACTTCAATAAAATGTCGAGATTTTTAAAAACTAGGCTACATAGAACTTCATAGTTTAGAAAATAAATCTCCTAGATTTGTTTTAATTAGGTATTTTGCTTTTCTATATGTTTGATTGCTAAACTTATTTTCTGTTTTATACCCACACATATATGTATGGAAACATATATGAGTTTACATATATATATTACTTATCCTCAAAATTTGAATGGTAAAGCTTTAAATTTTTTTTAATTACACTTATCCTACATCCATCAGAATATCATTAACTTGGGATATGCGTTGTAACTGTGTCTGGAAATTCTGCCAGGTTACTAGATACTTTCCCTTGAAGTTACAAAATGTTTAAACAATATATAATAATATATTTCCACATAGATTTATTAGCATAAGAATATTCAAAACCCATTAACAGTCTAATAATTTTCATGTTCACATGACAATATTTTATTAAAGATCATTTACAAATTTTTTGAATGTTGGAAAGAGTGAAAGAAACAGCATTGTAAAAGCTATAAGGAAACTTACTTGTTTTAGATTATGAGCAACATGTTTTATAAACAGAGGTTACACATTTAGTCTAATTTGTTTTTTGGAACTATGGTGTTAATGAATATAAATATGTACATTCATTTCCGTCTCTGTATTACTTACATGTCATCAGTTCATTTAAACACTGGATACATTTATTAATACTATCAATGTTTGAGTGATATGCTATCATTTTCTTCAGATGTAACCTGTCTTTCTCTGATACCAGTTCAATAACGTTAAACTGTTTAAATTCACTTTAATAATGCAGCACAGTCATTAATTCTATCCTGGGGGACCTATCTATGTCATAAATTACTTTAAAAAGAAGTCAGGTTTCTATTTTGGTTTGATTCAAAGACAACGGAAATTCAAATTGAGCCAATAGTATGTTGCCGTATAAATCCTTTTTGAAATCTTCACTGATGAATGGGTAATACAGATAGTTATTAGTATGTTAACTATAATTTGCTTCTAATTTATTTGACGAAGACTAAAAGTAGTTTATTCCCTTGGTGTTGTAAGTATCCCCTTGTAATTACGCTTGTGCTCCTACTGTGCAGTATCTGTTAAAAATATTGGAAAAGGTAAAAAATCTAACTAGTAATAATTACACTGACGTATAAAGCATTAGTGATATTTCAAAGTGGCATAAATTCTTTTTGATCTTCTCAAATACAGTTTGAAATAGGTGATTCAACGTTTATTTGTCCTAGACACTGTATTAGGCACTAAGGAATAAAATTATATACAAAACAAATCTAAGTCCTGATCTCTGATAGTTTACCCCAGTAAATGTTTATGCCAGTCAGTCGAAGCTCTTGGAATAACATCTAGTTTGACTTTTTGTTCTTGAAGCGTACAAGTCTGAAAAACACACCTTAGCTCTACCATGTGAAATCAACAAATATATGAGAGTTGACTTTAAAAATTGGGAGGAGTAAAAGTTTATCTTATCTGCAGCTGTGAAAGCTGTAGATTGGAATTTTTATCTCTTTCCTGTAGATTTGAGGAACAATATCCTGCATGGAATTCCTGAATAGAATAAGTTCATACAGTGAAAACTAAGGAAATTTTAATATAATATGGACTTCAATCAACAATAATGCGTCAATATTAGTTCATTAACTGTGACAAATGTACTTTATGGATAGAAGATGTTAATAATAGGGTCAGTTGGATGTGAGGTTCAGGGAACTCTGTATTAGCAATTTTTCTGTAAATTTAAAATGATTCTAAAATTGAAAAGTTTATTTAAAATATTAATTTTGCTAGAAAAAATTGAGGAGACAAAATCGTGCGTTTAGATGTTAAATAAAGAATGTGGGCATTTTTTGTATTGTTTTGTTTTGTTTAAGATTTATTTATTTATTTATTTGACAGACAGAGATCACAAGTAGGGAGAGAGAGGGAGAGAGAGGAGGAGGAAGCAGGCCCCCTGCTGAGCAGAGAGCCCGGGGCTAGATTCCAGGACTGTGGGATCCTGACCCAAGCCGAAGGCAGAGGCCTCAACCCACTGAGCCACCCAGGAGCCCTGAATTTGGGCATTTTTAATGATCTGTAGGAGCCCTTAAAAATACTTGGGTGGGAGCATAACAAAAGTAATGCAGCTATGTAGGGAAACTTTCTCTGTGACCGCACAAACAAACTCTAGAAAGGGAAAGGCGGCATCCAGGAGACCAATCAGGTTCAGTACTTTCAAAGTGATAAAGACCAGAACTCATATGGTGGTCAGTGTGAAGAAAAAGATAAAATTTTGACACAGTCTAGATAAAATAATTAACAGTATTTGGCAATTTATTGAGTATGAAGTCTATCAGAGAAACACAATCTGGGTGATTTTGAAAAGAGATTTATAACATAATAAACTGGATATAGAATAGGAAAGTAACATAAAATTTTAAACTTAGAAACTACATAACATAAAATTTTAAACTTAGAAACTACCCTAGGTAAGGTAAAAGGAGATATATTTGAGTTCCCAAGGCTAAATAAAAGTTTAATCATTTCCTCCAGGAATGTCCTATGTTTAAATAATTTGAAACCTCTTAAACAGTGAACAAGGAATGTTTGGCATTTTTGAGCCTAGAATGTCACTGTGGTCTGTTTCCTAATCTTTGTAATGGTAATTGTATTCTTATTTGAAATATTAATATTTTCTCATAAGTGCACAGTGAATCATACTCTCAATGCATAAACCAAGAATTGGGAGTAAAATAGGAAAATTTCTAGCTGCCAGGCTATCACTTAATCAGTAATCTCTAATATGTATTCAGAATATTAATTAATAGTTCTAATAGAAGTCTAAAAATGGCACATGGCTACAATTCCAAATTCACTTGATAAAATGAAATTTTAGGTAGTTAACTTTTATTTTATTCTCATTACATTTCTACTTTTGATTATTAAAAGTAATTTTCTGTTCCATATCTCACATGTGCAAAATAAATTACTTCTGAAACTTTTAAAAGGTAAATGGTTGAAATTATCAAATTTGAAAGTGACCCACAAAACAGCAGTAATGAGAGAGAGAGAGCTGAATTTATTCCCATTGTGTGGAACAGTCCCCTTGATGTCAATGGATTTTCCAAAGAACATTTTTGTAGTCAATTTGAAGTGTTCAAATTAGAAGTAACTATTAGATTAAACACAATCTCAATTGGAGTTAAATTTTCATTTTATAGATGTGACCAGCTCTTTAGGGTCATTCTTATTAAAGAAACTACCTTTCATTAAAAAAAAAAAAAATCTAACATTGCATCATCAACTGAATAGCTATGAAATAGTTTCTGGGTGGGGAGAGGGAACTCACACTGTTGATTTGTACAATGCTTTTCATTGGGTTCAGTAAAGTGTGACTTATAATTTTGTGATTAAAATAGATAAAGATGTATATATTTGACCACCAATTTGCCATGGGTACCAGAAAATGATAATGGAGTTTTTGTCACACAAGGGAACAGATACCACAAACTCTCCTTTGATGAACTCTTCTCTCAAGTCCCACTGCCTTGCTGTCTAAGGCTGACACGGAGGAGGGAGCTCCCTCAGGGGTATAAAGTCCTGAGACTTGATAGATTTATTTTTCCCCATCAGGTACAATATTTTCAGGATGGTTGGAATCCTGTGAGAGTATTTTGGTCAGGATAAACTATGTAGAGGTTGACTGGTCATTGAAATTACCCATACTGCAATGAAGTACAAATATCTTTGGAAATATTTTCTCTGCTGAGAAAAGCTTAATACAATCATCCCCCATTTCCAATCCATTTTCTCTGAAATTTTCAGAAGTCATGAGCTTTTCTCTTTGGATCATTAAATAGTGCATTTAAAATTCTTTAGGAAAAATTGTGTTTACATATAGCAAGTATAATAAAACTTTATACTAATCAACACATTTTTTTTTATTTTTGCTTTGCATTTTTTATTTTGTTTTATTTTTTGGTGAGAAAAAAAAACAAGGCTAGTGACTATTATATATAGGCTGATCTGTCTTTAATACAAGATTTCTTTTTGTTTTTGTTGTTTCACAAATACCTACTGACATTTAAGTATCAGAGGTGTTTGCATGAGTATTTATAGAAATGCTGTACATTATAAGGTTATTTTCATGTATCATCAAATACACGGAAGAAGACTTGAAACTTTTTCAATCATTGTAATGCATATCATATCTGGAATTAGTAGATTCATTTCTGGTATTGGCTCAGTAATACCAGTTGCTTATCTCTGTCTTTCACCAGGACCTTAACTTGCTAGGTCTTTAGTACCTTACCTGTAAATGAAAGGACCCAATTAGGTTTTCTCTATTGTGCCTTACCCTTTACAATGCTATATGTATACAGAAATATGGACTCTGAAAAGTTTTGCCGCTGTAAGATTGATTTTTCAGCCTCTACTCAAATTTTACCAATCATTTCCTCAGTATAGAAATATGATTAATTCTACACGTGTAATATCAATAACTAAAAATTCATCAAGAGGGAACTCATTTGCAGTGTCCCAAATTTTCAGCAGTCTTGTTGTTGCTCATAATAAGGATGGATGATGATGTATTAAAAATTAAAAATATTTCTGGGCAATAACATTCATTCACTTAGTACTTTTTCACTATCTACACTAAGCCAGATATATTGTAGAAGGTGGAGACAGGAGTCCTGGTGGAGAAATATACATTCTCGTCAACATGCAAGTCATGAGTAGGGGGAGCTATGAAGGTAGTGAGAGAGTACAGCCAGATTGCTCTCTGGGGAAGAGTTCAAAGCAATATATGACCAGTTCTACTTGCTTATCTGACATATTGAATGAAAAGCACAAAGACTCTGGACTCTGGGAACCAAACTGAGGGTTACAGAAGTGAGGGAGAAGGGGGCGATGGGGTAAACAGATGATGGGTATTAAGGAGAGCACGTGTGGTGATGAGCACTGGGTGTTATACATAACTAGTGAATTGTTGAACCCTACCTCGAAAACTAATGATGTGTACTATATGCTGTCTAATTGAACACAATAAAAACAAACAAATGAATGAATGAATGGCGTGGAAATATAGTTGGGGGGAGCACAATGTCCAGCATGGCTGGGGCAGAGGAGGTGAGTTTGAGGTAGAAGGAGGCATTAGGGAAGAGAAAAGGGGTAGATAGATAGTATAGCATCATGTAGTCATGGAAAGTGGAAAGGACACAATTTCTGGTTATTTATCTTACTGATGATGTTTGTGATCTATTAAGGAGAGCACGCATTGCATGGAGCACTGGGTGTGGTGCATAAACAATGAATTTGGAACACTGAAAAAAAGACAAATAAAATTGAGTGACCTAAAACAAAAAAAAGAAAGAAAGAAAGAAAGAAAGAAAGAAAGAAAGAATCATCTAAATTGGGTTCTTTTACATTAAAATATCCAACTCTGTAGGAATTCTAAATTGTAATTCCCTGGAGACAACCTTTGTAAAACATGTTTGTATGTTTCTTTAGTGTCTCTGGATGTACTGTGTGTGTGTGTGTTGTGTGTGTGTGCGTGTATGGGTGTATACACACACATATATATATTGCAATTGGAGTAATCCCAAATATATAATCTGTGTATTTCCCTTGATACATGGCATTATATCTTGAGCAAATCCCCAGCCTATAAGTCTTCAAAAGCCTTAGATGCATTCAACTCAGTATTCAAACTCAGTGTTTAAAAATGTGGTTGAATAAGTCTTTATTGATGCATGCCTCTATTTGGGGAAAATTATGTATCATAAACATATACATATACTTGATAATTACTTTTATAAATAATGGGCTATTTTACTTTACTCATAAATAATGTACTGTTGAATTTACAATAATATCTCTTATTTCTTTAAGAATTGATCCTAGAAGCAAATTACTGTTTCAAGGAACATGAATTTTTTTCAGGTACCTAATAAAAACTAAAACTCCATAAGAATTTTTTTAAGTTTTTATTTAAATTCCAGTTAGTTAACATTAGTTAGTGTGTTATTAGTTTTAGGTGTGCATATAGTGATTCAACATTTCATACAACACTCAGTGCTCCTCACATGTGCCCTCTAATCCCCATCACCTATTTAACCCATTCCCCCCTCCTACCTCCCCTTTGGTAACCAGTAGTTTGTTCTCTACAGTTAGAAGTCAGTTTCTTGGTTTTTCTCTCTCTCTCTTTTACTTTTTGCTCATTTGTTTTCTTTCTTAAATTCCACTTAAGAGTGAAATCATATGGTATTTTTCTTTCTGTACTGACTTATTTCATGTAGCGTATTACTCTCTAGCTTTATCCACATCATTGCAAATAGACATTTTTCCAAAGAAGACATACAGATCTCCATAGGAATTTTACAAAATTAACAGACTATAGATTCCTCAAAATTTTCACATGGATAACTAATCCCATATCCACAAAGGGGATATTCTTAAGAAGGAAATATAATTGGTTTTTCATATTCCATACTTAGGTTTCAGAAATCATACATGAAAAAATAATTATTTTAATTTTTAGACCAACATCCTAACCATATTCATACTAGGTTTTCCTTATACTGTTGGCATTAGTTGGGCAAAAATGTTTTCACAGTTTTAAGAATTACTGTAATGTCAGTTTAATGCAATAAAGAGTTTAGGGGATTGTGCTCAAAGGTTCTTTATCCAATTAGAATGTAAGGAGATCTTTTAACGAAGTAAGAGAGTTCAGGTTCTAGATACAGCAATTTAGAAAACCTAAAATTATTACCATAATATTCACACAGGAATATACCTTGTTTTATCAAATTATGAGACTGAAACTGAGTGGGAAAAACAAAAATGAGTAAAATCATGAATTTTTAGTAGGTGAAATAATATATTTAGTAAGTAGCTACAATCAGAGAATATGACTTCTGAATAAAAGTGAAAATTCTCATGGGTTAAAAAAAATGATTCAGTGCATGAGCCACATTACAAATTCTTTATAGTATCATTTATGTTTGATGATATGTGATCTGTAAATTGTGTATTCTTTACTTTGTGCCAGATACAATTTTCAAAAAAATCTTAACCACAGCATGTTCACTAATTGCATTACTCTAACTAGTTATATTGTATGCCCTTCATTTGACAATATAACGATAAAACCTTTGAAAATGGTATCCCTTGTGATTTTTAAATGCAGCATCAACATTTTGGCAGAATCATTTTGCAAGTTATGTATTTGAGTTAAAAATTATATCTTCTGAAAAATGTCTGCATTATACTGTTCTTTCATTTGCTCTTGCTCACTGGAAGTATAAGGTGTTAATTCTTTGGTGATTATTTACCAATTCATTAGTCAAGTGTTTCCCAAAATTGGATATGAAGAAATTATAGATATTTAATTATTTTAACCAGGATTCTATTAAAAATATACAGAGAGTAATGCAATAAATTTTTTGTTCATTTTAAATTAACTTCATTCAGAAACTAAATTAACTTCATTCACTCATTAACTCATAACCATCTTAATACCACTTAGTGACAATTTATTCTAATAACCATATGATTTATTATCCAAGTGGCTCATTTTTTTAGGGTAAAAGTAGTACCTTTAGTACTTTCTCTGAGACTGGTGCTTGAGGACAAATCAAAGCTTACTATAAAGGGGTTTTTAATGTAATAAGATAAACAGTGATTGTGCAGGAAAACTGAAATATAAAAACAATGGAGAGATAAGTGAAACAAAGAAAAACAAAACATAAAAATTAATATTGTTCTAGTCGGCTCCTCTGTGATTATTTTTTAATGTTAAAGCTTTTAACATTTGCATTTTAATTTTTAAAAAGAATACAAGCTATTTTTATTACTCATAGATGGAGTGTGTACACATCAATTAAAAGTTTAATAGCTTTACAAATAGCTTTACTCACTCCCTTGTGTATTTGAAGTAGAAATGCTTAGTTTGAAGGAGAATCCATGAGAAAGAAAATTATTTAAAATTTAATTCATAGATAAGACAGCCAATCTAGAATAATTTTAGTTCCTCCAAAGTGAAATATATCACCCTTATATATTTTACTTTTTCCTAAGTCAACAAACATGTTAATATTATGCCAACTAACAAAGGTGTTTATTTTTAAATTAAAGGCAAATCTATATTGGAATACATATGAGACTATGACTTTCTATTTTGAATGTATACTAGAGCTTATTAAATTTTAATACAAGTAAACCAATTTAAGGTGACTTATGGTTTAATAAATGCCAGTGAGAACAGGAAGTTAAAAGGCTTATAAAATTCAGGAAGATAATTTCAACTTGATAATATTTCATGGTGCAGACTGATAAAAATTTCTGTTACTGTTTCTTTTCATCCTCTATTTTCTGGTATCCAGACATTGATATTTAGCATTTTCATGCTTTGAATAACAGTTCTATGCTCATTATTAAATTGTCTGCAATTTTATGGATAAATAAATGAGAAATTCTCCTTTTCTCAGCCATGCCCAGGGAGCACACTGACAGCTTTCATTTCTGTACAAAGACTGAATGTTAGTTTGACTAGCTGCTCTCTTCATTTATCAACAGTTAATTTTATCTGTATTAGTTTACTTTTACTTTTCACTTTTGTAATATTGTTAATATGTTTTGAAGTTAACTAGGCTGATTATTTGGCAATCTTATTTACGATGAAATAAAACTTTCAAGGCCTTTTATTAAAATGAGTTAAGATGTACCATAAATTAGTCCTGCTAGTTTCTTCCATGATAATTTAAATATTTTATTTAATGTAAAATAGTTACATCTACATTCTACAATGCTGTATGTATTTCATCTCCGTTTATTAGATTGCATCTCTAAAAGTGACAATGCTCAATGAATTAATATAATCTAAAACAGAAGGGAAGAACAAAAATCAATTTGTATTTCATACTCATTCTACATTAGTACTTCGTTTCTCTTTTCTCTTTTCTTTTTTTTTTTTTTTAAGTCTTCTGTTCATGCTGTTCCTTTCAAAGGGGAGGGAAAATAATGCTTATTTAATCTTTCTAGCTCATTTTGTAAAAGCTCATTTTCCAAATTACCATTCCAATTAAAAAGCAAACATTATGTATATATAAACATGCATATTCATCAGGAAGATAATCTATATGATACAATATCTGATTTTGTATTTATTTGAACTTGTTTTACAATCAAACCATTTCATGTCCATTTCTCTAATAAATAAACTTTTAAGAGGTTTAAGGATTTTTTCAATTAAAGAAGCAGAGACAGTGGAATTTCCTAGCTTTCCCATAGCCAAAAGAAAACCATGACAGAGTTTAGATTAGAGGATACGGTTCCTGATTCTTCATTTCAAGGGATATAACTATTGTCAGTACTTCCACTTTAAGATATGTCCACAATTTTCAAATACCAAGGAAACTACAGCTGTTTTAAGGAAAAGAGAGCACTTGAATACAGATCAACATTTTTTCTGTTTCAGTGTTATAAATTCATTGTGAATTAAAATAGTATTTGAAGAAAAAAATTTTTTAAGGAAGCTGGTATGTTCACTTACTTTGATAAGTATATCAAGGAGTTAGGACACAAAATATATTTTCTCAAATAATACTCAAATTTTCAAATTCAGGTATACTAAAAAATTTTGCATTGCACTTTCATATTTTATCTTTTTAAAGTTTAAGCATGTTATTAGAGGAATTACAGATTGATCAAAGTAGGGATGGATCCTATATACTTTGTATGGTAATGATAAATTAATTGCTTAAAATATTCTATATCTTACTATTTCAAATATTACTGTGGTGATGCAATAATTTAACACTGATTATTTTTTTAAATTTTTATTTATAAATATGCTTTATATAAACATGCTTTATATAAATAAGCTAAATATGCTTTATTTTTTAAATTTTCAACTACTTAGAAATATCTGTTATAAGATGGATTGAATTATTACACAGCCCTTCACTTCAAATAATTGTTTTGTTAATTATGTACATCTTTTTATGCTACTTTCTCACACTTTATGATCTTTTATTATGTTTGGAGAATATACATATTGCAAAAAAAAAAAGGCCACAGTTTTATAAATCCCTGATTTAAGAAGAAAATCTAAAAACCTATTATGTTTTTACGGTTTCATATTCTATATTCTCTTACAATAATTTAAGCCATGTCTTCAGAGATCAACTAAAGTCAAAAGAGTTTGTAAAAATACTTCCAATTTATAAACTGTGGATACATAAATTTTAGAGACCATATTGCAGCACTCAATGAAATATATTTTTTAGCCGATCTACGCAAAGAATTGGCCTATCAGGAAGGTGCAGATAATTGATGGCAACATGTCCTGGATATTTCGTAGCCAAGTTCTATATATTTTTTCTGGGTCAAGTTAGATGCAAATGGGATCAGTCCTACTTTGATGTTTCAAAAGTTAGATCTTGACTCAGTTATTAAGATGTAAAGGCTAGAAGTAGGCAAACCAGTCCAAATATATGACTCTACATGCTGTTTTCTCAGCCAAAGGTGTTTATTGCTCAAAATGCCTGTTGGAGAAGGGTTCTTTCTGCAATATTTTTGGAGCACAGTGTAATTCCTGCATTATAATAGCTACTTTTTTATGTGTAAAATTATGTTCAGCAAGGCCTTGCATACTTACCATCATAGAAAGCATTTGTTAAAATTCAAAAAGTAATGAATATGAAGAGGTTTCAATGAGAATGAAGGACTATCCTGGTTTCAGTCTTCCTCTCTAGGCAGTGATTCCTTGTGGAACTGAATGTTCTGTATTATTAAGAAAAGTGTCATGAGACATTAGCTAATTCAGATGTTAAAAACAAATTTATAATCTTCAAAATGAAGTCTGTGTGAATTTATTTATTGTTGAATAAACACACTAAGTAGTAGTTTTAGTCTCTATGATAAACAACATAAAGGTAAATTTTATTTTGTTTTATATTATCCTGAAGTCTCTTGAAATCCACATGTGATTGTTTTAAGGTTTTTAGCCTTTTCTTTTTTCATTTTGTTTTGCTGCAAACCAAAATACAGTCATAGTATTTGGTAGTATAATTGTTCCAATTTAATAGGGTCTATTTTTTCCCTAGTCCTGAGAGAGAACCTATGTAGGCCATTGCCAGATGTATCATTCTAGAGTATATTAATCAAGGATCTGAATCAGGATGGCAACTCCTGTGTGTCCAGAGAGCTGGGTCAGGATGTTTCTATAATTCCCTGATGAAGAGTAGAAACATATTGGCCTTTGTGCCATATAGACTTTAGTGTTTTGTATGTTATTAACCCGTTAATTGCTGCTTAGCATACCTGCTAAGTAGGACACACTCTTATTCTTGTAAGTGAAGGCCTCAATTATCCAGTTGACTATAATTTTTAGAAGAGGTTCTTACTGCCTGCAAGAAATGAAATAAACTGTTTTTCTTTTCCAAATAAGTTAAAATTGAGTGTATGCAGAAGAGAAAATTGAATTGCCTTTTCTCTGTTGTGAGGTACCCAGTATAAAACAATGCCTCTGGGGCGCCTGGGTGGCAAAGTGGGTTAAGCAGTGGACTCCTGGTCTCAGCTCAGGTCATGATCTCAGGGTCCTGAGACTGAGCCCTGTATCCCGCTCTGGGCTCAGCCCAGAGTTTGCTTAAAACTCTCCCTTTGCCCCTTCCCTCTCTCTCATATGTGCCCTCTCTCTCTCTCAAAATAAATAAATAAATCTTAGGGAAAAAATGGCTCCAAATATATTGATAATGTACACCTTAAAAAATTCAGTAGTTCTCAAAAAGGAGGGGCATGATCACGTTCGGTTTGCAAATTGTCACCTCATAATATCAATACTAGCTTAGCTCCTTGGTTTTGAGATCTGTCAGAAGCTGTTTGTCATATAAAAGCATACAAGATAAAAGGAAGATCGCATATGAGAAAGAAAAAAAAAGGAAAGAAGGAAAGAGGGAAGGAAGGAAGGAAGGAAAGAAAAAGGAAAGAAGGGAAAATACAGGTTTCTGAAGATAAATTATGTCTTCAGGGGAAATTGTATTTACTCTGATCATTTCAGTAAAAATCAATCCATTTTTAAGATATAGCCTGTGGATTATCAGTCCCCTCCCCCAACTAAGCTTTTCTGAAGTAAAGTTAATTTTGGATAGGAAAACTGGGCCAAATTTAAGAATTATGGACCAATGCAGTAGAATACCTCTTTGCCATATATCAGTAACTCTACATATATCATCACTGTCCTCACAGACAGTAATTTAGTAATTTAGATGTCATTCCCACATTACTAAAAAAGGGATTATGACTTTGCAATTATTCTTGTACTTTAAGTCTGATCAGGATATCTTGGTTCATGTAGAAGTAAACAGCGAAGAAGAAAACCTGGATTCTGGTTTATTTTTGCCATTTGTCCCTTTAATGCCAGATTTCAGAATCCTGTTGAAGGAATAGGAATGCCCCATCTTCTTTAGAGATGAAGTTCAAGTGTATTGATAAATGTGAATACAGCTTGTAAACTCTGTACTTATGTGATATTATAATAGTTGTTCTTACCAAGAAATAATAGATGGTTGATCTTTATATTTTATTTGTAACTATTACCTTGGTTGTCTAAACCAGTTACTTTTAACTTTCAATAGACCACATCTTAGGAGAATACTATTTCATTCCAGAACACAAAAAGAAAACTGCGGGTGGCATAAAATTATTTAAATCCTCTGTTTTCGAGGAACGAATTCTTCTTATTTTGTAAATTTTCAGTAATTTCATATAAACTAATTTATTTAGCTCTAACACCGTAAGGAAGAAAATCATATTAATTGAATAGAAGAACCGAAAATAGAATAGCATTAGAAAATGTCAGTGTTACTTCAAATAGATTATTTGAACAGAAGAAAATACAGGTTTGTACTTTTATGCAAACAAAAAAATAAGGGAAATAATTTGACTGTTTTTAAATTTAGAATTAATTCTTGCACTCAGTCTTAAACAGTATCATGCAAAATATACTACATATTTCAAAGCACTCATTGTGAGACTTAAATGTACTGTTATCATTTACATTAGATGAAGGAAGTTAATGGTTCTCTTTTTTAAGCAAGATATACGATTTTATGCATTTTGAGTATTAACAATAGAGATTAGAAAAGAATTATAAATTGAAATTCACAGTGAGAAAAAAAAAATGTTTTCCTTCTAAATGACAGTGAAACTACCCAAGTTTTTAACTGTGTTACTAGAAGAAAGGAGTCAAGTATGAAGGTTGGCAGTGCTCTCATCTATTTAAATTCCTCCCACGTCCATAGTTGATTGACACTCTCAACAAACTGATAATTGCCCACTTGATTTGTTTTAAACAATTCTCAATTTTTCTGGATTTTTAAGTAGACTTAAATATTAGGAAATACTTGTATCAGGCGGGATCATTGGTGTGGCTTTTTTCTTTTTTATCCTTTATTTATTTACTCATTATTAATACTTTACTTTTTAGAGCAATCACTTGCTTTTTTTACGGTAGAAGATCCATTTTTTCTGGAGACAATCTTCCATTCATTTTGACACCTGCTCCCATTTTTAGAGCCACTCCCCCCTTGAGGGGCATGCACTTGTTTTCATTAAGTTGAAAACCCCTGTATTCAGGTTGGTTTTCTGCTTTTCCTAGACCTTCCTGGCTAGGCAGAGTAGTTCTTATTTATTCATAAAATAAAATTATTTTTATGCATATTAGCCATGTTGCAGAACAGCAATTTAGCAAATTTTTGCATGAGTGTTTCATGCTAGAAATCTAAGATGACTTTTTTTATTCCTGATGGAATATTAGTTTTTATAAGCTATCTTTACAGATTTATGTTAATGTAACATGTACATATACAACTCATACAGGAAAAAAAGAAATGCAAAGATTTTGCCAAATAAGCAGAATAGAGAAAATGTTGTTAAGAAGCCAACCTTTTCTTATATCCAACGTGAATAGCTCTGTTACCATGTTATTTGCTATTTAGGTTTATTATGAACACATTTCTACCAAAAGTGAGCTATGAACCACTTGTTACCAAATCGCAGTACTTGGATATGAATGACCACCTTTATATGTTCTCTATGTAGAATCAAAAGTCAAGGGGTGCCTGGGTGGCTCAGTGGGTTGAGCCTCTCCCTTCGGTCCAGGTCATGATCTCAGGGTCCCGGGATCGAGCCCCGCTTTGGGCTCTCTGCCGGGTGGGGAGCCTGCTTCCCCCTCTTTCTCTGCCTGCCTCTCTGCCTACTTGTGGTCTCTCTCTCTTTCGAATGAATGAATAAAATTAAAAAAAAAAGAATCAAAAGTCAAATATCCTAGAATGTTTTTTAAGACCATAGAATACTGATAATGAAATAAAACAGAGTCTATATGTTTAGCATCCTCATCCTATAGCTCAAAACAAAAGTGAATTTTTTTAAGGTTGCCAAGAAAGTTGGAAAGGGGGTCAGAAACAAAATGGAACCAAGACTACAAGTCTGACGCACTTCACATTAAATGAATTAAGTTGTCTTCGTTATATGAAATCAAATAGATCATAATCCATCATTCTTTCAAATGTATTAAAACATACTTTAGTATTCCAGATATTCTTCAGTTTCTTTCATGAATAATCAAGTCATAACAGTGGGGCATCTAAATTCCAAGACAGTGAACATCCATAACCTTGAGAAAACAATAAAATATATATTTTGGTGTTAACACTGTGCACAGGAATTTCATCAAGTGGATTTTTACTTTAACCTGATGTATTTTGTGGCATCATTGGTCTATAAAATGTTCTGAATTGATTGAATTGGTTATATTTTATATATATGCATAACTACGGAAAGTATATAAAAATACATATAAGAAGAGAGGGTTTTGGGGTTTTTTTTGTTTGTTTTGCTTATTCTTTTTAATAACATGGGATCATTCATATACTTATTTTAATTACCATTATGGGGAGATTCTCATGGGAACTAATTTTTCTTGTTGACCTTATAGAGAAATTGAGGTTACAGAACATTTACCTGTGCAGAGGCACAGTTGTGAAGGAAAATCAGGTTCCAACATTGGTCTTTTGTGTTTTGTAAAGATCATATTGGTTTGTCTTCATCTTCCAGGGAAACAGCAGGCAATTATTTCTGCTTATGTTACTGAAAACACCAAAGAGCACCATATTGTGTTTTGAACAGTTTACAATACTAATTTTGAGTACTATCTAGTGAAATGAATTCACCTGATTTACAGAAATCATTAATATGACCCCCTCAAAAAATATGCTAACATATTGTCTCTCACTCTGAAGCTGATTCATTCATGTCATAGAGATATAATAATCAGAGATGTTGCCTTGTAAAATGGCCTTGAATACTGCCAAAGCCAGTTTTCAGAGCTGAAGGACTCAAATGAGCAGTCACCTTCACGTTATGTAGCATATATTTATGAGGGGGAAAAAAAAGTGATCTTTGGCACCATGTGGAAAGTCAGAATACAATGTACCAGCTGATCATTTCGTGTCAACCGCTGAAAGGAAAAAAAGTAGAAAAGCCTTGACATCTTTATTTCCTCACTCTGATTTGGTTCTATGTAAACAGAGCTCCATTTTGACAACTGTTTAGCTCAAGGCGCAGATTTGAAGTATTAAAGATAATGGCAGATTTATTAGATTAACTTTTGCCAGGATCTTTTAGTGTCCTAGATAATTACTAGCCATGGTACATTTGAATGGTTTCGGCGTGTATTATTGTAATGTGTGCATTCCCTTGTAGGCATTGATGTTGTGTCAAAAGAGATATTAGAGAGTCTTTATTTAGTTATGTTTCATTGATTTGTGTTTTTAAAGTTTATATGTGTGTGAAGTAATTCATATCCCTGGTTTATTTCTTCCCCAAATTAAAGAAAGAGGTGAGGTTTCCTTTCTATTAATTTCCTGAATTTTAAAGAAACTATTCTTTCAGTTATCTTTCTAATTTTAATTATTGATCTGTCATTCTTTGATTACTCAAGTGAGCGCCACCAGAATTGCTTCATCAAATTTGCACATTATATTTCTCCCTTCTGTTTTGTATGATTAATTCATACAGTCTCTTTGCATACTTGGATTTTCATTCCAGATCTAATGCCCTTTCATCCTTCTTTTATTTTTATATTTGTTTTTACAACAAATATATATTTAAATTTGTTTTATATTTTTATTTTTATATTTGTTTTTTACTGTTCTACTTATTAGATTTTTTTACAAAGCATGTTTTTATCACTACATTTTATAACTTTTAATTTGCTTTAAAGGTTTTTGATTTAAAAAAATAAAGATTTTTGATTAGCTTAATATTTTGTATGGATTTTCCTAATGGTCCCTTATTTTTGTTTGTGGATGTGTGGATTTTTCTCACAAAAGCAATTAAGATTTTCTTTCTTTCATTTTTTTTTCCTCTTCTTTTCTTTCTTTCTTTCTTCTTCTTTTTTTTTTTTTTTTTGAAAAAGGGAGTGGGGCAGAAGGAGAGGGAGAGAGGGAGAATCTTAAGCAGGTGCCATACCCAACACGGAGCCCAACATAGGGCCCCATCTCATGACCCTGAGATCGTGAGCTGAGCTAAAATCAAGAGTCAGACCCCCAACCAAATGATCCACCCAGGTCCTCCAAGCAGTAAAGATTTTCTACTGCATTTTTCTATGTATGTAGATGGAACAACTTTTAATTCAGTCAATAAATATATGGTTGTTTTCCAATTTTAAAGAATAAAAATTCATATTAGTTTCTAGAAAAAACATTAACATTACTGATCCCAAATAAGATTTTTATATGTTTTATTTTTTTAAATCACTTTTTCAGAGACAAATCACAGGATGTTAACCTTGATCCTTCTTTACTTTCTGGGTAGATTATCATTTGTCATGATTTACCTAGAAAAATCTCTGTCAGCACCTGTTGTCCAGGCATAGTCATTAATAGTGGTCTCTATCACTTTCAAAAATACCTTGCTTAGACAGTATGTCATATGGTCACCTGTTATTTACAGGTGACTACTACAAAAATGCAACATAAAAAGAAAAATATAGAGATACACAGAGTGAGGAAAAATAACTCACAGGAGAGTAATTTTTATTTTGCTACTAACTATTCTGAATTCCAATTTTCTCACCTGGAAAATAAAGACATTTTATTGCATGATCTCTAAACCTCTCATCCTTAAAGTATAAATTATGACACATAATTACATTTCCCTTGAGATTGAAATTACACAAAGACTGTGGATGTATATAAACAATAGTTGCAAAGAAAGAAGTTTAGAGCTTGGTTTAAGAGATGGCCTGATTGCGGGAGGGAATACTTGCTTTCTTTTGTTTGGGGTTATACTAAAGTTGTCCAAATATCTTTGGAAAAATATAAACGAAGTGTGTCAATGTGATTATTATTCTGTATGTGAGCAGTAAGTCATATACATGGAGACCTGAAATAGGCTCTAAGAAAAGTTCAGGCAAACAGTTCTGAAAACAAGGTTCTTTCCACAATGTTCAATAAAGAGCTAAATAAGATGTAATTTTTCGAGGGGTGCCTGGGTGGCTCAGTGAGTTAAAGCCTCTACCTTCAGCTCAGGTCATGATCCTAGGGTCCTGGGATTGAGCCCCTTATCCAGCTCTCTGCTCAGCGGGGGAGCCTGCTTCCTCCTCTCTCTTTCTGCCTGCCTCTCTGAAAAAAATCTAAAAAAGATGTACTTTTTTGAGTCATCATTTCTTTGAATGGTAATAAAGCATAGGTAAATAATGAATAGAAGGCCAAACAGGGGCGCCTGGCTGATTCAGTTGGTGGGGTAGGTGACTTTTTATCTCAGTTGGGGTTGTGAGTTTAAGTAGAAATTACTAAAAAAAAAGACTCTTAAAAAAAAAAAGAAGGCCAAACAAAAAATAAACCTTCTTCATTATTTTCTCCCCATATTTAGATATGGCAGAAAGAATTGTTAAAAATGGAACTTAATTGATTAAAAAAATCAAAGAAAAACAAAAACTAACTTCACTTTTCATAGTTTATCCAATTAGTTTGTGATGGTAGTACTTTGAATCCCTGATTTGTTTGTTTGTTTGTTTGTTTATTTATGTACATAATTGAAAAGAAGTAGAACATGGGAATAAACCTGTATGGTAGCCATGGAACATCATTCTAACCTTCAATCTGCTTCTAACCTTCAATCTGCTTCAGGTTTGTGTGGCCCAGGTCAAATCCTTTGCCTTTCTGGTATTTCTCAGGTTTTTCCACTAAAGAATCCCTAAAGGCAAAGGATAGGAAATGCATACGTACCTCTCACAACTGCTAGAGGTATTGGATTCTCATGTTCTAGTTTTAAAATACCCAGAATTTTGCTTTCTGCTTTAAAATGTTTGTTTTAACAGGGAATTCGTGATTTAAATTGCTTTCCATCTAGTCATCTTATTCTTCAGGAAAATGGATCTTCTCTATTTTTGTGTATCTTGAATACATTTTCCTCTTAGAGAAGCAAAGAGACAGAACATCCGTGTTTCTGGAATTCTGACTCCATTCATTCTAAAAGTGCCCTAGAGGGAAAGAATCATATATTTATGGCTTTTTTACCACCACTGTGTAAATTAATACCACCCCCAAAAGATTATGTGTATTACTCCTTATATGCTTGAATTTGGGCTGAGAAGTATTATATTGAGCATATTAAAAGCAAAAGTGACAACAGGAATGGTATGTTTTGCTCTGTAACGCTCAAACATTGAGTCCCAAGACGAGTGGCTTTCACTTCAGCAGACTCCACATTCACACTGAGTTTATGTGCAAATTTTACTGTACTTTCTTTGACTTGCCAGCACTACCCTGCCATTATAACTTAATGGCAGCCTTCACTGAGTGGTTTTTGTGAACTCTTCTAAGTGCTTGGCATGCATGTGCGTGTTTCTTCCTCACAAGGGCCCAATGAGGATATCCCCATTTTGCAGATGAGGAAGGGAAAGAATGTAGAAGTTCAGAACAAAGGCGGTAAGACGTTAGATCCCAGCTATGGGATCTGCCAAATTTGATCTCAGCCCTTCCTCCTTATTCTAACTGCCAAGTATTATTTATAGCTGAGAATGCAGTTTTAAAGATCGACATTTTCAACTCCCCACCCCGAGCAGAGAGCTAGAGTCGGAGCTGGTAGGACTCTCATAGCCTGCATTGTGCTCTCCGGGTAGTGAAAGCTCAGCGGTATCACATGCAGCTGCATGTAGCAAGTCAGGCAGTGCCTGATTTATAAATGACCCACATACACAGAAGCACACTCTCCCTTCCTCATTGTCTTTGCCACATTCTGAACCCCTGCTGTTGACTGTGCCTTCAAAAAGTGGAAAAAGGAAATAGCTATTAGAGGCAGGCACAGCCAGGGATGCTGGCAGGCTCCCATGCGACACTGGCCTTTCTGTCTCTCTGTGAAAGTGTGTCTGCATCCGTGTGAATGCAAGTGTGTATGCGCATTGGTGTGCCCCTCCCTGGCCGTGTTTTTAGGCCCCCAGTTTACTTTGATCAATTTCCACATATGAGACAGTTAACTAGTTTTGGAAATGTTACTATTTTTGTAAAGACATGGACTCCTTGGCCAAGAAATTCATTAAAAAGGTCATAAAAGATGCTTTATTTTTTCTCTAAATTTTGAGATTTGGGGGTTTATTAAGTCACATGAATTTGGAAAAATTTAATCAGGTCGCTTTCATGTTTGTATGTTCAACCTGTACCAGATATGCACTGTGTGGCAGGAAAGAGAATTTTCTTGAGGGAGGAAAAATCTTTAGGTAATTTGGGAGCATAGCAAACTTACTGAGGGAGTAAATAAACCTGGTGGGATATTTCTCGATTGGGAAAACAAGGGAAGTCTAATAAATTGAAGGGTGGAAGAAAGTGTGTCCAATGGAGGGAAAATATAGAAGAGAGAACAAAGGAGATTGGAAGAAAACAAACTCTTACTCATATATCCTCCTAGAATCACTCCAGTGTCTGGGATGGAGGGAATGAGTTCTGTTCCTCCTCCACTTCCTATTATGTTTTATTGTTCCTTGTTGCTAGGACTTCAAATTAAAGCCAGAATTAGTATTCTTAGTACTATAGTCAGCCACCCTACAAGTTAAGCAGGTTTTTGTAAACTAAACTAAGAATCTATTTCACTATTGCTTTTTTATGTAATAAAATAATTTTGAATTCCAAAGTCAGAAAACTCTCAGAATAGAACTCATTTGTACCTGTGGCATATATCTAAGCTCAGTAATTTTGCTTGCACTGTCTTCTAGTAATGTTTGCTTTCTGTCATAAGAAGAATGTTGACTTGCCTTTTTTTTTTTTTTTTTTTACTGTCTTTGTTGTTGTTGAAGTAAGGAAATTCACAGAGAATTTTCTGGTAAGATTTTCTTCTGACTTAGTTGGATGTTTTAATATTCTTAGATACCTATCCTCTGACTTCAAGACTAAAATGACTGAGAAGTCAGCTACATAGGTTTGAAATCCCTGAAATTTGATCATAATCCAGCCTGTACCTCTTAGTGTACCATTTTGTTTTGACATCAAAGTAACATGGATTAAATGATTTCCTCTTCTCTGTAGCCATTGTCAAAGATAATGATGATTACATGGCCCATTATGCCTTCATGGCTTTTGGTAACCATTACAGATTATAAAATCTGCTCACTAAAGCAGTCTAATAGTCAGCTGAACTTTTGTAGAAAACCCAAAGTGTATCAAGTATTGTTTCCTTTTGATTATAGTTCTGATAGTATAAATCAGTTTTTAAAATTTAATTTTGCATTCTTTTTCTAGGTCGTCATAATGATTGAGATCCAAATAGCAAGGAAAAATTAATTTAATAGCTCTTTGCTATTGTAAAGCCCAGCTCAATGACTCAAATCCCTACCAAGAATCCACAGAAAGCTAAGATACAGGCACAGTACTTAGAAGACATTATTTGAAAAAAAGTAGCAGTGTGTAATTTGCTATGCTGCAACAAAGCATGCATCGATTTTTCATTTAAAGAAACTGAAATAACATGGCAGAAATATTCTACTGTGAACAGTATAACAAAACAATATGAGATAAATTTCTTGCATTTCTGTATAAGATACTAATGTCAGTTTTTATATACCATTAGATTCAATCACTTTGAGAGATATATAACCTGGGTCGATGCTTAGGCTTTGCATTTGCAAAGGGCACATGAATACTCAGTAACTGATACATACAAAAATATAACATATTTTATATAATACATATATATAATATATATATATTCCGTTATTATATATAATATATAATAACTTCTGTTATTATATATAATAACATATATAATACATTATATCTTTGTATATATACTTGAATATATATACACACACACATTTTTTTCATTTTTGGGTAGTTCCAAATAGACCAGTTATGAGATTTGGTTCCATTTCTTTGTAGAGCTATTTGATATTTAGTTATTTAGTCTTTTCCCCTCCCACAGCATTTGTTTCCTTTCGTGAAGTAGAGTGCTGCTATAGACTGAAGGTATGTGTCCTTCCAAATTTCATATGCTGAAACCTAATCTTCAGTATGATGCTTTGGGGAGAAGATTAGGTCATGAGGACGAAGCCCTCAAGAATGGGATTCATAACCTATAAAAGAGGCCCCCTTCCGCCATGAGGACAGAGAGAAAAAGACAGCTTTCCACTAACCGAGAGCTTTCCACTAAGCCCTCCAAACACTGAGTCTGTAGGTAGCTGGGTTTTGGACTTTTTCTTAGCCTCCAGAATTGTGAAAAATCAAATTTCTGTTGTTTATAATCACCCAGTCTATGGTAGTTTGTTATAATAGCCCAAAAGGACTACGGTAAGTGTTTACAGAAAAAAAGATGACTTAATATTAATATGCTGGGACATAAAACCCTAAAGAAACACAATGATTGTATGTGTATATACTAAACTAACTTAAAAAGAAATGCTTTTGCTAATAATGCATATAACTTTTGTTAATGTACAGTATATTTTGGTGAAATTTAGTATCATATATTTTTTTAAGATTTTATTTATTTATTTGGCAAAGAGAGAATATAAGCAGGGGCGAGAGGCAGAGGGAGAAGCAGACTCCTCACAGAGCAGGGAGCCCAATGTGGGGCTTTATCCCAGCACCCTGAGATGATGACCTGAGCAGAAGGCAGATGCTTAACTGAGCCAACCAGGCTCATATTTCTTAAGGGAAATATATTTCTGCCTTATTTTTTCCACTTAAGTGAAAAACCAAATCAAATGCTGTCCATACAAGCATAAAAAGTGACTATTTTAATGTTTATTCACTCATTTCCAAAAATTGGAAAAATTTATTAATATATGCCTTCAGATAATGGCTAAATCAGTTTCTGACTAAAAGTATACATGTATTTGAAGCCATATTTAATATATGAAAATGTGTTTTTCTCCTTATAAGATACTTTTTTATTTGTTAATCCAAATTCCCACACACGTATGTGTACATACCTACAGTCACATTTTGTTTAAGAGCCTACTAGGATGCGTGGAAATTTTAAGTGAAGTTTCCATACACATGGTGCTGAAAATGTGATTAGTACACAGAAAAATCAAAAGTAATAGAAACTAAAGAGAGAAGTCTTAGCAATCTTAGAAAAGAAGCACAGAGAGCTATTAATTTGCAGGCATTTAAAGAAAATACTCTATTTCGAAACTTCATGGGATTTGGATAATCTTACGCACACACGCACACAAATATATTTTTCCTGGGTGATTTCAGTTAAGCCTTATACTCAGCAGCATCAATTTTACTAGCACATGGACCCGTCTCTTATGCCAAATTTAATTTATTTATGAATCATAATATAGAAGACAATATTTTAATTCATTCATATCAATCTTGTTTTACTTTTCTGGAATCTACTTTTTAATTTGCCCCATTGTCATTCTCCATAACAATTTTTTGCCATCTGGGCATTTTATATTTTGGAGGTTGTTTGTTTTTATTTTTGTTTTGTTTTGTTTTTTGATAATCTGTATTAGTTTCCTAGGAATGCTGTAACAAAATACTGCTAATTGGATGGCTTAAAAAACCAGAAATTTATTTTCTCACAGTTCTAGAGACTAGAAGTTCAAAATTAAAGTATTAGCAGAGCTATACTCTCTCACAGCTCTAGACAAGGATTCTTCTCTGCCTATTCCTGACTTTTGGTGGTTGCCAGCACTTGTAGACACATCACTCCCATGACTGCTTCCATGGTCCTATGGTGTTCTCCTTGTATGACTATCTCAATGTCTCTTGTTTCTCTTCTTAAAAGGAGGGCAGTCATAGGATTTAGACCCACCCTAATATTAACTGAACTGATTTAATCTTACGTAATTATGTCTGCAAAAACCCTATTTCTAAATGAGGTCACATTCTGATTTTCTAGGTGGACATGGATTTTGGAGGAGCAGTATTTTACCCAGTCTACCTTCTTGACCCTGATATTCACATCTGCCCCATTTACAAAATCCATCAACTCCCTCCCCAAATCATTCAAACATCGTAACTCTTTCTAGCATAATTCTAAGTCCCATATCTTATCTAAATATCAACTAAAAGAGTCTAACATCTCAGCATCTGAACCAGGTGTAAGTGAGACTCCGGTGCAGTCCCTCATGAACAACATTCCTCTTCTTCCACAGACCTATCAAACTGGAAAGGAAATTACTTGTTTCCAAAACACAATGGTGGAACAAGCATTGAGTAGACATTTTCTTTCTAAATAGGAGAAAATGGAAGGAATAAAGGGGTTACTAATCTAAAAGAAGTTGGCAATGTAGAAAGGCAAATTCTATTAGATTTCAAGGCCTGGGAGTAATTCTCTGTGTTCTGGTGCTCGATGCCATAAGTCCTCTTGACCCTCTGGGACAGTAACCCACCCTTCCTAGTCCTAGTATCTGTGGCTGTACTTTAGCATAATTTTTCCTTCATTTTGTCTCATCTCTGTCCTCTTCAGTCCACATTAGCAGTGTTACATAAAATTCTCAGTGACTATTTGTCTTCTGTGGAGGTTGAAGGGATCCACACCATTAGACAAGCATGTTCTCCACAGATCTTTCCTCAGTGACCTTATCTCTAATCCTGACTTCTCTTATGATGATGGTTGATTGGATCCATAAATCACACCTTAATCTCTATAGCAAACGGCTGTCTAGCCACACCTTGCCCTTGTTTCCTGAGCACATTATCTGGATAGGCAGAGAATTTTCCAAATCAGGTGTTGGTTCCTTTTTGCTTGGAAGTTCGTTCCTTAATTGATCTCTCTGTTCTCACATTTACTATAGCCAGAAAGGAGAAATCAGGCTGCATCTACACACTTTGCTCAGAAAGCTCTTTAGCTAAACACACAAATTCATGAGTTATAATTTCTCCTTTTCAACTAGCATTTTGTCCAGGTTTCCTGCCACTTTATAGCAAGGATTGCTTTCTACTGTCCAATAACATTTCCATCTGAGACCTTATGAGAAACACCTTTAGCATTCATATTTCTATGTACTTTCTGTTCTTGATGGTAAAGCCACATGTTATCCTTAAAGATGATAGAAACTTTCTCTCTAGCTCTTCTCACTTCTGACTGAGCTCTGAGCAGAATCATTAAGAATTTCCCAATAAGTCGATATTTTTTCCAATAGTCTCCTCAAGGCAAGCTAGGCTTCTAAAAATCATACATCTCAAAACTCTTCTAGCTTATTACCATTACCCACTTCCACATTTTTAGGTATTTGTTCCAACAACACATCACTTCCAGATACCAGAATCAGTACTGGAGGGCTGCCATAACAAAGTAATATACTGGGTGCCTTAAAATAACAGAAATTTATTCTCTCCCCGTTCTGGAGGTCAGAAGTCCAAAATTGGGGTATCATCAGGGGTCTCTAATGACTCTAGAGGAGGGTCCTCCCTTGCCTCTAGCTACTTCTGGTGGTTGCGGCAATGCCAGGCTTAATACACTAATCTCTCCTATCTTCACATGACATTTTCTCTGTATGACTGTCTCTGTGTCTTGGTTTTCTTTTAAGAACATCATACTTTGGATTAGGGCCCACTCTAATCCAGTATGACTTCATCTTAAGTAATTACATTTGCAAGGACCCTCTTTCCAAATAAGGTCATATTCTAATGTTCCTGGTGGACATGACTGCTGGGGGACAATATCCAACCCTATACTCTCTAATTTCAATGAAACATATTTTTCTGAACAAAAGAGTTCTATACTTATATGATTCTTGTTATATTATTTTAAAAATAAATGCTATACCTTGAACATATCTAAAATATGTTAGGTATTGATTACTGAGTTTGAATTATTATCAAGTGAATGTAAAGTGCCTTTTGCATAGTAAAATGGTCAGTGGATAGAAAAAAAAGTCCAATTTATGGTAGCATTGAAAACTTAAGAGAATTGTGTCAAATGCAAAAAAGGCAAATGAATCTGGTAACAAAATAAGAATAAATGAGGGTTGTAGACTATAAACTTTTCCTCATATGTCTTTGGTAAAAACTTAGGTTATCGTTTCAGAATTTTAAATTGAACATAGTAAGAAGGTGGCTTACAGATTAATTATATTTTTCTGTAAACCAATATTCTATATATTCTGTATTTTCTTTTCTGTGTTAAATAGCTCAATAGGCATCGTTTAAACATGTGCATTAGGGAAATTTATTTTCAGGTATTTCCATCTGTTGTGGGAATATACTTTAAGAATAGAAGAGAAACATACACAAATTAAACACAAAGCCAGGGGAGAAAAGAAAAAAAAATGAAAGAAAACATCTGCAGGGCAACAGTGTGGAAAAATGTTTGAGCTGCGTGTTATTAACTACTCAACCTGTTTTACATTGGAATCCTGCATAATTACATTCCAGGGGAGGGGCAAACAACAGATGTTGAATAAAGGTTGAAAATAAGAAAATGAGACTATTTTAAAAATAAAGCTACTTTGCTCACCACCAGGCTTTTTTTTTTTTTTCCCCCCTTGGCAGGACTTTTAGATGGCAATCGATTTCATATAGTCACTGTGCATTTAGATGCAAACAGAGTGTTCTCTTTTTTTGCCTAAGAAACTGATAAATTATACATCCATATATGCCTAAGTTAGAGGTTCTTAAAAAGCAAAACAAAAGCAAAATGCAGCATTTCTTTGAATTTTATAAAAATAACATTTATATGTTGGTAAAAAAAGAAAAGAGTTGAGATTGTTACAGAAATAAATGAATTTCTCATTACTGAAGTCAATATGCTTTTAAAAATTGAGGGTTTCTAAGTGCCTGAATAAAGAGCTAAGTTTCAAAAAGGCTGTCGTTTCAAGTTCCAGACAATACACATCGAAATTTCACTAGCACTGAACATTTTTATTAAAGCCTTATTCTGTAGAGATATTAAAGAACAGACAGTCTGCAACTGATTTGGTGGCCTGCTTCTTTACATCTTCTAGCCAGTATTATAGAGAAATTTTCATTTTGTGTAGGATAAATAAGTCCATCATCACAAGCATATTTTTCCCATTGACCTACGCGTTCATATAGTTACTTTGCATTGTTTCTCTCTCATCGAAACTGAAATACTCTCCTGAAGTAATTTTCTTCCAATAACACTAAGTTTTACATATCTGGGGAAATACCAATGACCATATCTTTTAGGGATTGATCAGTTGAACAGATTTTAATATAAAAATTGCAATCAATAAGAGAAGGATTCGTGATTCAATTGGCCCTTTTTTCCCACTTGGTTTTTCTATTTGTTAACTAAAAATATTTTATTTTTCAAGCATTCCCGACTTTGCTTTCCTTTGCTATCCTCACCCTACACACCATCACAACTAGACTTCAGTCTGTTGATCTGCTTCCTCCAGGTGAGCAATTTCTTCATCTGCTAGCTTTCTGCTCTGTGATCCGAATTTTACTTGTTAGATGATGGCACTCGTAAGACTATACACACATAAATGCAGAACTTGTAGACTTTATTTCTTTAAAGAAAAGTAGCATAGTGAATAAATAAGTTATTCTATTATCTCTGCATCAGTACTATTAGTATTTCAGGAAAAGCTGTGTAACATTAAGGATTGAAAAGAGAATCTAACTGTTCATCTATATCAAGGTTTTTCACCTTTCACGTTTATTATTGTTCTTCAGTGAGTTTAAGTGCTCCAGTTCTTAATTACTTAATGTAAAAAAAAAAAAAATCACCGCTTATACAAATTTCAAATTGGAGTGAGTGTAGGAAATGCTAGGGAAGAAATTGGTGGACTGGAGAGAGAGCTGGTATAGAAAAGAGATTTGGTTATTTCCCCTGGATGTTGGTTGTGGATATAGAACAAGCCACGTGACTGTTGTAGCCTGAAGAAGAATCTGTGTTTCACCTGAGAAACTGGGTCCACAAATTCTTCTTTCACTTTGGACAAGCAATTACACTCCGTATTAGAAGTGTTATTTTATGGAAATATATCTAAGGCTTCTTTACACATTACTTTGTAAAATCTGTACACATCACTCTGATATAGAAAACACATTGAAATTTGAAATAACTAGATGGATTAAGTGAAAGACAGAAAGAAGTATCTATCTCAGGTGAAATTTTAGTTCATCACATTATATTTTTCTACGTCTGAAGTGTATATTGTCCAAGTCTGACTTATTTGAATGCTTTTGAGAGATTTGATTGGTTTCTACGCAGTTTAATTTCTACACAAGGGGCACAAGCCAGTGGAGAAAATTATTTTATTAGGATTTTGTGGTGCTTGAAAAATATATATGTATGTTATAGCAATCTAACAATTACTGTCATATTTATTTGTGTTGCTTTACTTCATGCCAGAAAAAGAGAACAGGTTGCATTATTTCTGTATGGAAATGAATGGAAATGGAGAGAAAATACAAGTAAAGTCCTTAAACAGATGGTGTTACAGTGAGGGGAGTTTTACTTATTTCTGATTTGGGGGAGTGAGGGGGAAAGTTTGACAACGTGAGTGCATGTGCATTTACGTATACTGACACATCTATATAAAGTCATCCCTGTTAGTTATTTCACATTCGTTAAATTAAAATCAGTTGGGAAAAAGTTTTATTTCTCAATTCTGTAAAAATTAAAATTAAATTTAAGGATAACATTTATACCAAAGAAACATTTTGGCTTTTAGAATGTAAATTTCCTCACATTATTTTATGTGTTCTTAAAAATCTCTTTCTCTTAATCTGACATTGACTCTCTGCTCACGTGCACATACATGCTTCTGGTGCATGTATAGGTGTGTGCACGTAAACACCTGGGCACACACTTGGACTTCACCATGACTGTCTACTAATGGGAAACACAGGGTCATCTGGGAGCTAGGGCTGAATATCAGGAAACCCAAAGATTGTTGTAAAGTGGATTAGGCCTTTATTTTTACATCCACTAAATAATTCCAGAAGATTTTTGTCCTTAGGTAAGGCTCTTTCCATTCATTTCCATTTGGTATGGCAATGTGTTTTTTCATCATGGGTACAAAGGGTGCATATATAAGGATATGTATGCTTGCCTTTTTAGTTATATTTCTTTATTGATAAAGTTATCTGACATATTACAATTTATCTTATCATTTCAAGAATTTTTTTCACTTAAAGTATTAAGGTAGTGAAGCTCGTGAATATTTTCCATCCACATATCTACTACAATAAAACTCTTCAGTTTAAAACTCAGTTACTGGAGTCCACTGATTATAATCTTTTCCTACTTTTGCACATATATATTTCTTTGATTTTTAACATACTAGAATGATTATATGTAATATAATCATTTTGTGTGTGTTATAAAATAATCATACTTTTTTTGTTTAAATCACTATTATCTCTTAAATATATGGTTCAGAGGATACCACCTTTATGTTTATGGATAATAAATAGATCAATGAGTTATATGCTAGACTGTGAAATTTTAAAATAAGTGATTAATCTTAAATGAATCATTTATATTTGGAATTTTATGTAAAATTATGTGTAGATATATATGTTTTTAATTGTAAAAGCATCATTCCCAATAGATAAGAAGTTTTTATTTGCCAAGTACTTCTCTCTTAATAGTTTTTCTATTTTGCTATACTTATTACAATGACCTTATTTACCATAATAATTAACTAGGTAATTTTCTTTTGTGATCATGTATGTTTTTATCAATTCAGTGAATGAACACTAAAATACCTCTTTTATTAGGAATTTGCCAATTCAAATAGTTAAATTTTATTCGATTTTTTATTGGACCTTGGATTTTTTATTTTTTATTTTTTATAAACATATATTTTTATCCCCAGGGGTACAGGTCTGCGAATCGCCAGGTTTACACACTTCACAGCACTCACCATAGCACATACCCTCCCCAATATCCATAACCCCAACCCCCCTCTCCCAACCCCCCTCCCCCCATCAACCCTCAGTTTGTTTTGTGAGATTAAGAGTCACTTATGGTTTGTCTCCCTCCCAATCCCATCTTGTTTCATTTACTCTTCTCCTACCCCCTCAACCCCCCATGTTGCATCTCCTCTCCCTCATATCAGGGAGATCATATGATAGTTGTCTTTCTCCGATTGACTTATTTCGCTAAGCATGATACCCTCTAGTTCCATCCACGTCGTCGCAAATGGCAAGATTTCGTTTCTTTTGATGGCTGCATAGTATTCCATTGTGTATATATACCACATCTTCTTTATCCATTCGTCTGTAGATGGACATCTAGGTTCTTTCCATAGTTTGGCTATTGTAGACATTGCTGCTATAAACATTCGGGTGCACGTGCCCCTTCGGATCACTACGTTTGTATCTTTAGGGTAAATACCCAGCAGTGCAATTGCTGGGTCATAGGGTAGTTCTATTTTCAACATTTTGAGGAACCTCCATGCTGTTTTCCAGAGTGGTTGCACCAGCTTGCATTCCCACCAACAGTGTAGGAGTGTTCCCCTTTCTCCGCATCCTCGCCAGCATCTGTCATTTCCTGACTTGTTCATTTTAGCCATTCTGACTGGTGTGAGGTGATATCTCATGGTGGTTTTGATTTGTATTTCCCTGATGCCGAGTGATATGGAGCACTTTTTCATGTGTCTGTTGGCCATCTGGATGTCTTCTTTGCAGAAATGTCTGTTCATGTCCTCTGCCCATTTCTTGATTGGATTATTTGTTCTTTGGGTGTTGAGTTTGCTAAGTTCTTTATAGATTTTGGACACTAGCCCTTTATCTGATATGTCATTTGCAAATATCTTCTCCCATTCTGTCAGTTGTCTTTTGGTTTTGTTCACTGTTTCCTTTGCTGTGCAAAAGCTTTTGATCTTGATAAAATCCCAATAGTTCATTTTTGCCCTTGCTTCCCTTGCCTTTGGTGATGTACCTAGGAAGATATTGCTGCGGCTGAGGTCGAAGAGGTTGCTGCCTGCATTCTCCTCAAGGATTTTGATGGATTCCTTTCTCACATTGACATCCTTCATCCATTTTGAGTCTATTTTCGTGTGTGGTGTAAGGAAATGATCCAATTTCATTTTTCTGCATGTGGCTTGGACCTTGGATTTTAATACTAATTATTTTAGATGAGGGAACATACTCATCTGAACCAGTAAAATTAAAATAAATCACTTAAAAATTTAAGCTTAGGGTGACACTCTCTCAAATTCAAGTTGTTCTCTCTTTTTTGTGATCCCAACTCTGTGGTCACTAGCAGGTTTCACATTCTCCAATTGACTCAAGTAATTACACCATTCTAAAGGAATTTTAGGGTCCAGTTAGAAGGTTGCTGTCATTTTCCTAAAGATTGCTGTGAAAGAAAGTGTACAAATATGACTTGTTCAAATTGAAGTTCATTAATTTTTTTATGCCAGAACTGCCTAAAAAATTTATTTGGACCAGATTATGGAGGGTTTTGAACACCAAATTGAGTAGTTCTGATTACAACAGTGCCCCTTATCCACAGTTTTATTTTCCATGGTTTTGGTTACCTGAAGTCAACAACATGATCTGGAAGCAGATGATTTCCCTCTGACTTATCACCAGGTGGTCAATAGTAACCTTACATTACATCATAGTGTCTACGTCCCTCACTTCACTTCTCATCACGTAGGTATTTTATCATCTCACATTATTGCAAGAAGGGTGCATAAAACACAAAATGTTTTGGGAGACCTCATTTCATATAATTTTTATTACAATATATTGTTATAATTGCATTATATTGTTATCAAATATTGTTGTCAACCTCTTAATGTACCTAATTTACAAAATAATTTTTAAAAAAAATAAATTTTATTGAAGGTATGTACGTATGTATAGGAAAAAAACAGTGTATAATATATAGGGTTGGTATTATCCATGGTTTCCGACATCCACCGGGGGTCTTTGAATGTATCCCGGTAGAAAAGGGAGGACTTCTGTATAACCTTTTCCAGTAATGACCATGGAAATTGTTAGGCAGCTACTCAAAAATAGCTTTGGCAGCACAAAGGATCACTTCTTCTAAGATTGAGCATACATATTTTTAGGGGGAAAAATTCAAATATAGCATGCCTGAAATTAAAAAAGACTGTCTCAACGAATTCTCCTTGTGATGTCAATATGAATTTCCTCTTAGATTGGATTTAGACTACAAGTCTGAAAATAAGCTTTCATATATTTATTTCCCTCTTAATATTATCATGGGGAACACACTTCATTTTTATCATCGGTTCTTTGCTCCAGGTATGGTTGATTATCAATTAAATCACAGAAAGTACTCTCCCAAGATAAAGCATTTAAAACATCACTGTAGACACCTTTTGATGTTTATACTGTATTATGTATGGATAAGCTTTCATATCCTTTAGAAACACATTTTTATCTTTGCTCTGATTCAAGGGTTGCATTCTCCAATAGCTTTTTGACTCCGGTTTGATTACATAGCAGGGTGATACAGAGGGACATATCTCCTCTCTTTCTATATATGAATTTCCTGACCTCTTTTCCCAATTTCCCCGTTGCTTCAGTGAGCTTTAATGATTACAAAATATTAAAGCTGTTACATAAAAAATGGCTTGTCATTGCCAGTAAAATCCATTACAAGAAACACTTCTGTATATTTACTCTAGAACATGGTATTGAGTGTATTGATTTTGCTTAAATTTTCATTCTTAGGATGACCCAATCATACGGGATAAAAAACATCAGCTTCCAATAAACTTATAGCGCACTAAAGGTAATACGAATAGAATGGTTTTAGAGAAGTAATTCCAAGAACAGGCTTTCTTTAAAATGTCAGTTATCTTTCTTTTCCTGCTCCTTGTGTGTTTTAGAACCATCAATAATAATAGCAGCAATAATTGTGACGGTATTAGCACCTTGACGGTGGGAATTATTTTAGTAAGATCAAGGTCAAATTGTATAGGTTCAAACTATCTGTATTTCATTCTAAAGTTACCTTTGGGACACTATCAATTTTAATAACTCTTTAAGACAAACCATCTCACAGAGGCATTTTTGGTAAAAGTGTATGTTTATTGTCATCCGTGTGTGTGCATATAATACATTTCCATAAATTTATTTTGTATTGCTTCTTTCTTTAAAAACATGATGTTTTTAAAAATACTGATCAGAGCGAGGTACCCCTCTGTTCTTTCGGAACCATGTCCATATAATTTAAGGTAACTGAATTGAAACTTTAGATCTATCTGTAGAGTAGGGTTCTTTGAATTTAACAAAAGGCTTTTGGAGAGTAGAATGTCACTGAAAATATAAAAATATAAAAATCTTTCTGGAAAATCTGTCTTTTGGGACTCCCAAATCCTATTGGCAGGTGTTGATTACTAAATAATAAGCAAGAGAGGATTAGTTGCATCTGAATTAACGCTATTTTCTGAGAATGTTAAAAATGACACCCGATTCTGTGTACTTGTATCTAGCAATGGAAAACAAACCAGAGCAGGAAATAAGATGAACAATGGGATTTAAACCGGTAAATAGTAATACATCCCAATAGAAATCAGATAGCAAGTCTGAGAGAAAAACGCTAATAGGACTATCTTGCTCGATTCTTGCAAAGAGTTCGACTTAATAGGCTGTTTTCATTGACCTTCCTTACAGGATTACCACTTTGCTGGGAGGATGACTTGAATTTTAGATGTATTCATCCATGTCATCAAAAATGGTGTCATTATCTGAGATGGGGTTAGCTAACACAGGCAATAAAAGCATAAGAAAACATCCTCTTTAAAGATGAAGAGTAGTAGCATATTTAAATAGTCTTGGGCCTGAAATTCAGAGTATTTTTTTAAGTTGCTATAATTTTAAATGTGTCCTTATAAACCAAACAGCTTTCTCTATGCATACCAGAGCATAAGTTTATCGCTGCATATAAATCAGGTTCTTTTGGAAGCTGAATTAACCCTTTCAAGACTCAAACATTATAAGGACTGATTAATTAATTCATATGTGATGATAGCTATCAGATAAAGAATGAGAGAGAGACACAGCTGACTTAAACAATAAGAGAGAAACTGACACATTTGACACAATGCAGTAGAATCAAAAAAAGACAAAAGGAGAAACGTAGGAGTGAAGTAGATGCTGAGTAGACTTAGGTTTTTAGGGTACTCACTGTTTTCCATAATTTAAAAGTATAAAGAGGTGATTATTTAAATATAGACTTTAATTTCAATAAAGGTGTCGCTGATTTTAAAAAGTCCCCAAGGGGAAAATATTCTGACCTCTGTACTTCAGTGGATGTATTCCAGGCAGATGCTTATCTTATTAAAAATTATAATAAATAAATAATAAATATAGAACTTTATAAGTTCTCAAGAGTAAGTAGAGAACTTTGGATTTTTATGTAAGTGTGGTACTTAACAGACAAATGAGATGTGAGTTTATTATTATTATTTTTTTTAAGTAAGCTCTAGGCCCAATTGGAACTTGAACTCATGACCCTGTGATCAAGAGTCACATGCTCTACCAACTGAGACAGCCAGGTGCCCCAGAGCTGATGTGACTTTAAATCCTATATATCTCATAGCAAAAGAGAGCCACTATGTATAACTTTGTTTACATCCTGGGATCCTTGTGAAAGTCGGCATCACAGCTTCATAAATGAAAAGTTTTTTTATTGCTTGGTTTGGTTTTTGGAGTTTGGTTTCAAGTTTTTATTTACAAGTCTAGTTTAAGTGGTTTTGAAATATGTAGTTTGTAAGGAGTGGACTTGCTTATTATAGATTATCAATAGTATTTGGTATCTTTTTAATGTAGTCTTCCTTTACATCAATGACAGCATTAGGGTGTGAATAATGAGTGTATTCTGTGTGCTCAAGGAATGGAGCATGAAAGAAAATACCATGGTATCAGTATCTTGATCCTCAAGGGGTATAAGGATCTCATTGAGGCAGACAGATTAAAAAAGAAAAAGAAAAAGAATTAGGGAGCTAATGCTAGAATACATAACTTTGTGAGGAAATGGTGGCATTATCGTCATCCAAAATAGAAATACTTATTTTGGACAACGTTTTCAGGAATTTCCTGTAGTAATTTATTCTTCATGATATCCAGAATCAACTTTGAAAAGTTTCTGAGATTTAACATCTACCTTATTTGTGGCTCTTCTCCTTGTAGGAGTATTTATTACTTCTTTCCTAGTTACCAAAAGGATCTTCTTTCTTCCAAATCTTTCCTCTTCTGGCCTTCTCAAAGAATCATTTAATCTTTCAGATATGTGATAATATGCAATTTTATGGTTTGTTAATAATAATAGCAAATTAGAGGAAGAATGAAGAGAGATAAATAGATGTAGGAAGAAGAAATATTTTTCTAATGCAGAATTATAAGATACAAGATTTATATAGTTAATAGAAAATAACAGTTGAATCAACATACATTAAGACTTTCTTTAGTTTAGGAGGCGTAGGATGAAATGTGAGCACAATGGGGTCACAATGAGGTCAGAATGACTATGCCAGTGATTAATGTCATATCCTATTGTGCTCCACCGGAGATATCCTGGTTGGGGCCCAAACTCTAGCTGTCTGTTTACAGAAATAATGCTGATTTGAATGCTGCTTGCCCTGTGGCTCATCTCAGTTTTGTATGTTAATAAATGTTGTCTAATATCTTTTCAATCAAGCACCTAAATATTTCAAGAATCTTCTGAGACATACCATACATTGCTCAGATATCTGTAACAGTGGTCCGTGGCCTGCTTCATTACATTTGTTTTTATTCAGAGAGTTTTCATTGTCTTTTAAATCCCAGTGAATTTTCTGTAAATTATTTTTTTATGTTTTGGCATTGCAACATATGTCCTTTGACTTATAAAGCTGGTCTTTTACTACCCTGTGAAATGCACAATCCTGTGTGGGTATTATTTCACTTTCTAATCCCTTCACTTGGATCATCCTGTTCCTGCTCTCCACTATTTATTGAAACCCTGATCATCCTTTGAATTGCCATCAAGCACCACTTCTTGTACAAAGCCTTTCACAATATTATAGTCTACATTTTCCCTATATTTCTGTTGCTTGACACTTGTATGACATAATTCAAAATGTAATTGATCATGAAGTATTTCCCCTAGATGGTTTTAAACCTATTTTCTAATTTCTAGTCAAAATGCAAATGCCTTAGTGGGGAGATAAAATCTTAGAGGCTGGAGAATTTTAGAAGTGGATAGACATAGGTTTACTTACTACAAACCTTTACTTGACACAACCTTATTATTCTACAACATTCCATTCAAGATGCGTTTGCTCAAAAACTTCCAATGCCTGAAGCACAAAGTTGGTGTTTTATTCATTCTTACCTTCTGAATGCTTGAGCATAACTTCTTTAAACTAACTACTAAGCTGTACATCTAATATTGTCACTGAGTTTGAGCTGTCTTTCCTCTGGTGGCTCATTTGAGTTGGACTGTTTTTCCTTGAGACGCCCTGTCAGAGTCCTTTTCTCAAAACAAAAACGAAAACAAAAACAAACAACAACAACAACAAAAACCCAAAGTTTGTTTCATTACTATGGTAAGCTTCAGAGCCAGTCCTCCTCAGCATACCAGGTAAGAAAGTGATGGCACCATTTATCTGTGTCTTCACTTCCAAGCATCTGATCCTGCCCCGGATGATGGCTGCACCTACAGTATGGGATTGGGGGAAAGGGGCAGCTAAAAATTGAATGTTAACCCCAGAGCAGTATACCGGGGTACATAATTATATTTTTGCTATAGATTCCCAATGCATGGTTTGGATTCTCATTTTTTAAATATTCTTGTGTGCACATCAAATCTCCTTATATTCTTTTGCTTTCATTCCTTAACATTAGCTTCCATTTAATTTAAGTTTTCTTCATCTCAGAGCATTATCTAGGGGTTGTTAATATATATGCCAGAAATTTCACTCTGGTAGACATGTTATTATGTCCAAAGGGTCACAAACATTTAAAACAGTCCCTGAAGGCGTGCAGGTGCACTGAATAGTAAGTGCAAATGCTCCAAGTGCTCCAAATACCCAGCTGCAATTGGATGCAGTTGAATATGATATAGGCCCGTGGTCTCTGTGTCTGAATGCAGCCGTGGCAGTACATTGGAAAGCATTGTGCAATGCAGGTGCACGCTAGAGGATTGCTACTTCAAAGCTACCATGGTTTGACTATTTGATAGTATTATAATAACTTCCTCTTCCAAATGTGCTTTCCACCTATCAAAAGCGGACAGAATGGTATTTCACAACTGAGGTAAAATCTGAAAGCCTGATTGGCAGTGGATCAACCTAAAAATACATACACATTTCTCTCAGAGTTTTTTTTTTTTTAAAGATTTTATTTATTTACTTGACAGAGAGAAATCACAAGTAGGCAGAGAGGCAGGCAGAGAGTGAGGAGGAAGCAGGCTCCCTGCTGAGCAGAAAACCCGATGTGGGGCTTGAACCCAGGACCTGGGATCATGACCTGAGCCGAAGGCAGCGGCTTAACCCACTGAGCCACCCAGGCGCCCCAACTCTCTCAGAGTTTTTTACTACGGGAACTGTGTTTCCAAATTCTGATTCCTTATGGCCAATTATTAAGAAGTAATTTTAAGTTTCTGGAGTTGTATATGGAGTGTTTAATCGTTGTATTGCTGCCCATGTAAACAGGCATCCTCATAAGATGAGCACATCAACATATTATAACAAGAGACATGGTCCCCCTTATGTTAAAAGAATAAAAGAAACAAAAACATCCTATATGTGTGTGTGTATTGGCGTATCAGTTATTCGATTAGTAAAACAAGAGGTTCCTGTGCACAAGCAGCATGGGAAATACAATGCAACAGACAAAAGATCACTTAGCTGAAGTAAAGTGGTTGGTTCTCTGATGCCGCATTTTCCCCAACCCTTTCCTTTTTCTTCTCTGCACGAGGGATGCACCAAGCTTATTAAAAAACGTGCTAAAATTAAGCCTGGCAGTCATGTGAACACTAGCACGAAAAAAAAAAAAAAGCATGTCATAAAATTGTAATGTGCTCCTTTCTTTCTTATTCTGACACAGGGAAAAAAAAAGTTTTGAGACAACTTTCCAACACTGTCTCTAGAAGTAATATTGAAAGTGAAATTTTTACTCCTCTCCTAGTCAGAGCGAAATCAGAAGGTTTATTTTTAACTAATGGGCTAGTAAATGGGACATAGAGACCATAAATGGAAATAATTTGAATGAGTATAGATTAAGTGCAGTTTATATGGAATGATTCACCTTCTCATCATAAAAAGTATAAGGAGTTTATAAAATGGTAAAGTAAAGCAAGTGAATAATAATCAACCACCAAAAAAAGAAAGAATTGTTTATGTTAGAAAAGTGTCAGCTCACAGGATCGTGTGAATTATGTCAACTCACTGCAAGGGAAATTTTATTAGTGATCTGTTGGACTGTATTCTGATGAGATTTCTCTTTTAGCATCGATACTTTTTATCTGATAGGTTCAAATATATTTGGATTAAATTGTAATTTGTCGCCATCATGAGGGAGAGTATGTACACGCGTGAAACTGAGAGTGTGTGCTCAAGAACAGAAAAAGACAGCAAAAACAAGCTGTTCTTATACCAGTAAAATCTTTCAGTAGAAAACGGGTACCCAGAAACTTCCAGTTGAAGGTCTTGGCTTGTTATTATTTTCTGGTGGGTAATCTGTGATGGGTCCCTAGTTTAGCTTCTGTAGAGTTTATCTGCAGAATACCAGTGCCAGCCATAAATAGAGATGGGTGCCTGCTCTTTGCTTTTCCAGACAGCTAATTAGGTGTTATGAAAGCTTATGCTGGTGAAAGGAGGTAAATTAGAAATAAAAAAGAAAAATGAGAACAAATAAAAAATGGACTTCCATTTATAGAGTTGTCTACTTGGAAACAATTCTAATTTTAAGATGCTGTTAGAAACAGTAGCAACCACCACACTAAAAGAACAAAACTATTCCTATTTAAAGCTGTTTACAAAGCATAAATAAAACCATTTTGTTGACAGTCAAAAAGCAGAGCAAATTCTCTCTCTCTCAAATGCCCTTACCCCACAGCCACAGCATTTCAGAACCTCCTCATTGATGCCCCGACTTGTGGATTTTGGTTTTCGGATTTTATGACACAGATGTTTATTTCTTCATTATAAAAAATGAAATCAGATGCATATGTGAAGCTCTTAAGCTAGAAACTATATGCATGTTTTTGTACAAATATGTGGGCTCCGGAGGCAGCAAGCAAGTGAAACTAAGGGGAGGAAATCCTTTTATGTTTTCTAATAGCTCCCTAAGTAGTAACAAATTAGTTGCCAAGTATCTTTCTTTGGGTAGTGTGGTAAAGCACTTTGAAGACAGGGAAAATAAGCTTAAATTCTGATTTGTGACAAATTCCTGCCTGACAGTGAGAGAGACTAGAATAAATAGGTAGTTTTACTCTGGACTAAGAAATTTTACGGAGACTGGCTCCTTGACACATTCCCTTTGTAGTGAACACCACTGAGTCACAACGCACAAGGATTGTTTCCCCTGACTTTTCCCAAAATAAACATGTTTAGCTAAGGCTCCCTTAATCTTTAGTAGTCCTTGCTGATTTAAACAGTGCTTTGGCTTCAAATTTTAATCTTATGCATAGTACTCTTTGGCACTTCTTATCCATTGTTGAGATGGCTGTGCACCCCTAATGATACAGTGACATTACAATGTGAAAATCACATGGTAAACATTGAGTTATGGACACCTTTGTGAAAGCTTGCTAAAACCCAATAATGTAAGGGCAGGTAGTTTGATGTCTTGCCTAAATATTTTCTTTCCTCACAGAAATGTAACTTCCACAATGACAGTTCCTTTGAAGGAGTATTTTGGCACCAAATGATTGCTTGCCTCATATCGCTAAGATTAAGTTATTAAACTGCTTAGTCTAGGTTAAAAAGACAGAGCTTCCCTATATGTCAGCAAATATGCATATGTAGATTTCAGACATCTTTATGTCTAAATCAATTTGAATTACATAGAATTCTAAAATCAGGGGTAGTCAAGTTGTTGATTCAGTCATGGATTTCATACCTACAGTAGGGCAAAGGGAAAGATGAAAGTGTCCTTGGAGATTTGAAATAAAAAGATTTGTACCTGTATATGTACATTATATGTAATGTTTTATATATAAAATGTGTGTAGATATATGTGTGCGTTTTATATGTATTTATGTTATCTCCTAAACTGTGAATGTAGAACTTTCTTGTGCATTTGATTTATCTGTATTTCTCTTATGACAATTACTGATAGTTAGTTTTCAGGAATTCATTGGTTATACATTTGAATTTTAAAATTTCGTTTGGACTATATCCTGTAGAAAGCTCAATTTTTAAAAAAGATTTTATTTATCTGGCAGAGAGAGAGAGAGAGCATAAATAAGGGGGAGCAGCAGAGGGAGAGGGAAAGCAGGCTTCCTGCTGAGCAGGGAGCCAGATGCTGGGCTCCCATCTTGGGACCCTGGGATCATGACCTGAGCTGAAGGCAGAAGCCAGACACTCAATCGACTGGCCACCCAGGTGCCTGAAAGCTCATTTTTTACACAAATACACACACATATAAAGGTTTATATACGTATGTGTGTGTGTTTGTGTTTGTGTGGTTTATTGTACAGCTGAATTGCAAGTACTAGAGTCATTTGAGTGACCTTATGTCTTTTGCAAAAATATAATATAAATTAGGATGAAAATTAAAATAATTAAGATGAGTGTGTTTAGATCTCTCTCTTTGAGAGCTTGTGTAATAGATGTGACTATAGGTATATAGAAAATTCTTAATACTAAACAAGTATTTAAATTTATCAGATTGTCACATGATCCTTCAAGGAATCATACCTTTTAAAACTGAGACAGTGTAAACTTTCCCTGTAGGCAGAACTGCCCAGAATCCCAGCTGTTGGCCTTCAGAATAGTTTTCTCTGTGCTGTCTAAGTATGCTTATCTCTCAGTTTCTCATCCGCATACCGTTTGGATTATGCTCTCTTTTTTTGGCAAAGGGTGCATTCTATGAAAAGGGTCATCATGTTATATTGAGGAAAGGGTGAAAATGGGGATAAATAATCTCTTTATAACCTCAGGTTGGTCCAGAAGAAAAAAAGTGAATCTTGGATCCATTATGTTTGCCTTGATTTGTTCTATCCAGGGTCTCTGAATTTGTTTGTTTTCTGATACAAATATCCAATCTATGCTAATAGCTGCTGTCTACATAATTTGCTTCTTTTTCATTTCTGTGGCATATAATTCAACATACCTATTCTGAGATCTGTTGTCCCTAAGGCACAGGAAAGAGTTTGACCTTGTAGCTCCAGGTCTGGAGAAAATACTCTGCACTATTATTTTTATGATACATATTTAGTTTATTGAGGGGATCTTAAAAATATATAACAGAAGATATACATGATAGAAATCCTCCTGCACAACTGTCCCTCCCTCCGTTGTCCCTCCCTTCACTTAGCTTTCCTTCTCCCCTCTTTTTTCTTCTACATTTCTCATTTTGTTAATGTTTATGTCTGGATAGTCATTCATTATATACTACCTCTTTTTTGTACCTACCTATTCCCTTTTTTGTACCTACCTATTCATCTATTTATTTATGTTCCTTCAGAAATAATTTTACTTTCTCATAAATTCTTATTTGACCCTTGACAGTAATAGTTCACTTTTTGGTCACAGTTTCTGCTGCTTGTGCAAAAGTATCCATTAGCTTATCTTCACTATCTGGGAACCGCTACCGTCGAAATTACAGTCTAATCAGAAGGTGAACAGCTTATAATGTGTCATGATCAATACTTAGAATTTGCTCCCTAGGTTGTGACATAAAGGAGTCAAGTAAAAAGCTGTAGATTTTCAGCTGTTAAATGCAAACAATCATTTCATGTTGATGTTTCAAATTCAAGGTCGATTTATACTTTCATACATCTGCATTATTTTGTCTCTTTCACTCTCTTCTTAAATTCGTACTGAATTCTTGCTGTGCCAGGCTACACAATTGCTGAAATTGAAGGCTAGTCAATATTGGAATATAAAACTATGTTAGCATATTTCAAAAAGAATATGTGGATTATAAATAATTTTTTTAAAAGTTGTGACTCTAAAAGACACAGAAGTATCAAATGAAACAGATAGTGAAATTTTCTACTGTGTTTTTGGAGGATAAAATTGGTTGAATGAAATGACATACATTTCTTTTCTAACACAGACTGACACAGTTGTAGAGGTTATATTTATGATCCCCATTCAGAATAGGTAAAGAAAACAAATACCTGATGTTAAAATTTTCTGATATGTTTGTTTTTTAAATGTCTCCTTGACTTTAAATCCATACAGGAAGTCTTCCAAGAAAATTTCTATGTCTAGATTTTTCTGCTGCTCTTTATGTCCATCTGCCTAACAATCTTCCAAGGCACAGATCGTATTTGAGTCTCTGGGGTATGAGTTTTTGAGTTCAGTTTGAGACTGCCTTTCACCATTCTTACCTGTAGTGCATAATAAACTGAACATATTTCATTCATTCATCTGTAAATATATTTTTTGAAAACATGACAAAATTAAAAAAGAGGCAAGCTACTTGAAATCATTTTTAACATTTCACAGGTATGAATGACACATGGGATGAAATACCACAGTATTTTTGTTCTGTCAAGACACTATTCTGACTCCTTTCTAAAAAAATTTAATTTCATAAGAAATGATTTTATTCTAAAACCTTTTGAAATAAATCAAGTTGTGATTTATTTTTTTCCTTTTTTGGATAAGGAATTATTTACGTGTTTTAAGTATGAACTCAGATTTTATATATGACTTTACAAAGTAACTGTATAAATTTGCCAGTGCTGTTAAATTCAGTGCCTTTTATTTTAAATACCTCTCACGTATTTGTGGGCAGTGGCGGGGGGGGGGGGGGTGGTTGTGCCCTGCACAGGACACTATGAATTTGTAGAATCCTCTCACATCAATTAAATGGCTATCCCAAGTGTTCCTAAATGTGTAGGGAATTCTATTCCCATCACACAGAGGTGAATTGTAAATATCCTCTCCTGGAAAAAAAAAAAAAAGTCCCTGATTTAAAAAGAACCATTAAACATAAAGGGAAACAATCATTTGTAGATGAAAGGGACAAGTGGAAGATGCAGTTCAAAGTTATAGTTTAAAATATTGGGATGGTGGAATTACGCAGCTGTTGTCATAATGAAGGAATTTTCTTTCATATTTTCTGTTCAGCATCTTTGAAATAGGGATCATTAAAGAATGCTTTATTTAGATTTTCTCTATGCCTATTGGCAAAAGAGAGAAGCAAACATTCTCACAGAAAACATTATCCTTTAAGTAGGAAATCATGAGCTGTCATTCATCTGAACTTTATCTGTTGACTATATCCATCTTCACCTACTTACACCAAAAACAAAAAGCTGGAGTGAAGAAAACTGATTATATGATCTATACCCATATCTAATAAAATAGGAATGTGTACTTTTTTGACAAGTTTATTCATAACACATTTTGATAGAAAATTCCATTTTCTCCTCTCAGTAGGAAAAGTAGGCTTTTAAAGGAAACCTTTTATTTCATGACTGTCACCAAAATAACAATTACAAGCAAAATAGGGATAAAACATGGGGGAAAAAAAAAAAGCAGCAGCTTAGGACTTGGAAGTATGCGATCTAGTTTTCACCCCATTATTTGACTTGAAAAATTAATCCTGGTAATCCTTTTTGAAGATCACTGTTTCCAGGATGGGTTATACAGAACAAAGACTAACTGATATCCCCAGGAGATTAGTTTACAGTGATGTTCTATTCTACTGAGAATGATTCTCCAATGGCCACTTTTTACTTCTTCCCAGGCTATGGGAATTCATTAATATCTAGAGAAAAGACTTAAATAAAACCATTGTCTCAACCAGCAGGTTTATGCAACCATCCTGAAATGTTTTAATTATTGTTTTCTTTCCCTTTTTAATTAAGAGACCAGAGGTCAAACAAGCCCACTGAGAGCTGATCACAGCCTCAGTAGAAATTTAAAAGCAACCCTAATGATTGGATTTGCTGTTTTCTTTTTTTGTTTTGCAGAACCAGAAGAGTGTGTTAATTGCACAGATGAATGCCGAGTGCTTGGTCATTCTGACAGGTGTTGGATGCCACAGTTCCCTGCAGCCAATCAGGCTGAAAATGCAGATTACCGCACAAATCTCTTTGTACCCACAGTTGAAGCTAATGTTGAGACTGAGACTTACGAAACTGTGAATCCCACTGGGAAAAAGACTTTTTGTACATTTGGAAAAGACAAGCGAGAGCACACTATTCTCATTGCCAATGTTAAACCTTATTTAAAAGCCAAACGTGCCCTGAGCCCTCTCCTCCAAGAGGTCCCCTCAGCATCAAGCAGCCCAACCAAGGCATGCATTGAGCCTTGCACCTCAACAAAAGGCTCTCTGGATGGTTGTGAAGCAAAACCAGGAGCCCTGGCCGAAGCAAGCGGCCAATACTTGCCCACTGACAGTCAGTATCTGTCACCCAGTAAGCAACCAAGAGACCCTCCATTCATGGCTTCCGATCAGATGGCAAGGGTCTTTGCAGATGTGCATTCTAGAGCCAGCCGGGATTCCAGCGAGATGGGTGCTGTTCTTGAGCAGCTCGACCACCCGACCAGGGATCTGGGCAGAGAATCGGTGGATGCGGAGGAAGTCGTGAGAGAAATCGATAAGCTTTTGCAGGACTGCCGGGGAAATGACCCTGTGGCTGTGAGAAAGTGAAAAAAAAAAAAAGCATTGGCATTTTCTTGTCTCTCCTGTTGATTTAAAAATGATCCCTCCTGGTGACAACCCGTTTTACAGGGATGAAGAAAGACCAATGCTGCTTTAAGGCTTTTAGTGAACATCTGAAGTGCCCACAAGTATGTTCTTTTCACTGCTGTTTCTTTTTCAGAGATAACAATGGTTTTGTTTTGACCAAACTTATATTAGGACAGAATTAACGATGCTGAAAGAGAAAAGAAAAAAGAGAGAAGAGAAAAGAAAGAAGAAAAAGGAGGATGAGGAAGCGAGTTACCTTTTGACAATCTGTTAGGAAGGTATGCAGTGTGAGAATTGAAGTATTTCTGATCACTCTTAAGACTGTCCTCCGTGATTTATGCTGACTTAACTGTTTACCTATAAACCCCATACAAAGCAGGGTCATAATTTGTGATCTGTGGTGGATTTCTAGCAGTCACCTCAGGCTTCTACTTAAAGTCCCGAAAAGACCTTGCAGTAGTCCAAGCTACACCAAACATTAACTCATATTTGTGGTAAACATTTCTGTATAAAGTTACCTGCCACACATACAAACACAAAGAACATTCCATATCATTAGTCGAAAAAAAAAACCACAAAAACAACAAAAAAAAAAACCTTGCTCATTTGTAAGACACTTCATGTCGTATAAAAGTTAAATGTAAAAAGATATAGTCCATTTGTCCTGCACACACATAGACTAATTCACTTCATTAATGGAGAAGAAATTTTAAAAGGTTTAAAATGCCTCTTCAGCGTTTTAGTGTCCAACAAACATATAAATAATGATGGATATGTTTTAAATTTGACCTGAAAAATAGTTACCATTGAATGATAATATGCAGAAGAAATTAACATGATTAATACATTTTTTACATTTGTGGACACTAAAATAGCTCAGGAAAGTGAAACTGTCTTAGGCATACACCAATCATATGACCATTTAAATGTGCAAATGTAAGAAGATTCAATGTGTTTACATCAAATGACATATTTTTATTGATTTATTGCAGATTCAGTGCATATGAGCCAAATTGTTGAGTGTATAAGAGCTATATTGTGTATTTTATTAAATTAATATATAGTTGTGTTGCAAAAATATTTGGGCTTATATTGTAAATGGCAAGTGTTGCCTCAGTAGCTGTCGAACTCTATGAGTTTTGTTTTTTCCTGCTTCCTTTTCCCCATGGAGTGTGGGAAGCAGTGCCTCAGAGCAGAGTCTCTTGTTTAATGTATAGTCTACCAAGTACTACAGTACATAATCTGTTCAAAATGTGTTTGAGTGAGCCAATGGAGCTAACTGAAAGGTCAAAAAAGACATCCGTCAGTCATGGTTATGTGCAAGTCCTTGTAGAAGCTTTTATTAAAGTCACGCTAAATCACAAGAGTTACATTTGTACCAATACCTGAAACTTGTTCACGTTTTTTCAATAACATCCAGCTTCTGCCTATGTAGATATCATAACGTTGATTGGTTTCTCAAAAGTATCTTAAGTGGTTCAAGATGTGTGTTCCCATTATATTTCAAAACCATGAGAAATGCTTTAATGCATGTGTGGTACCAGCACTGGTTCCTTGCATTGTGTAGTGTGTTTCAAGAGGTCTGGGTCTTAACAAAATGTTTTTCCTTTTTCTCAATACTCTTCTGCCTCTTTTTATTGGTGTCCTTTGAGAACAATACACCTTCTCTTCCTTCATCTGGTTACACCTTTTCTTGTGACATTTAGCAAGTTTCAAACTTACTTCCATACGAGGCTAGGAAACCTCAAATTTCAGGAATTGGGAAAAACAAAATTAGCACTTGCAGAAGTAGCAGCAGATGGGAAAATGCCTTGATTGACATTTTCCTTCAGTGTTTAAAATTTTTGGCATTTTACAGCTTCATGACAAACAGTTTCCAGCCCATACCTTAGAAAATGTGGTGCTGAGTTAAATAAAGGCTGTTTGTGCACTGGAGCAGAAAAATGCATTATTTGCAAACTGGTGGAGAATTCTGTGCCTTCTTTTCTGGCCACCAAGCCAGTGTAGAAACAGCAAAAATGTCATAAAATCATTATATTAAAAACAAAACAAAAGCAAAAACAAACATTGAACTGAATTAAGTTTTGTAATTTTAAACCTCAAAAAATTCAACTGAAAATATTTCTGTCAAATGTCGTCAAGATTTTAGACTGTACCTCGTTTGCAAAACAGCTCTGAAAGGGAAGAGTGGACAACTCCCATCAGCCTTATTCTCTCGAGAACTGTATTTGGTTCCTAGTAACAGCCTTTCCAAAGCTCTACTCTTGGTTTTTATTACTCATAAATGTTTAAATTAGAAAAGAAGGGATCTTGTACACGTGAAACCTAATTGACTCTCTATATTTTGGACAATTTATGTATCTGAAATGTGTTGTCTCTGTTATATGATGTTACTTTTTTTGCCAGGAGACTACAGGTTGATTTAGCTTGATAGCTGAAATTTGATGGAAAACTAATTTCCATTTAGTCTTACCAAGTGTTTCCTCTCTCTGACTAGACAGATAGCCACGTAGTACAATCTAAGGCAGTGTGTAAATGAAATCAACAAAGAGAGTAGACTTTATTTTTCAAACATTCTTAACGCTGAGTAACCAATTGTTCAATTTATTATATGTGTCTGAAGACATTAAAACACTATAAGATTTTAAGAATTGGTTGTGCCAATGTGTGAGGGATTTACCTTTAGGCTCTCTGTCACTGGTGATTTACTAGCATTAGCTGTTTAACACATTACCTGTATTTAGTAGTGATTATTTATTTACAAGTTGGTGGTAATTCAGCAGTCAGGACTCTGAGCTTTTATAGTTGAGTTGAGGGAATCTTGCCTTTGTTCATTTGGCTGACGACTGCCTTTATCACAGACCTCTGGTGCTTGGCTTCCGTGGAAGTCTATGAGATGCCAAAATCACCCCTGTAGAGAGCAACTTGCTCTGAGGGGTGATGCATGATCAAACAGTGATATTTCAAGCAGTTTTGGCATAATTCAGAATATGGAAAAAATTGTCTTAATTCACATCCTTCAAATACTAACCCCTCAAAAAATCCCACGCATTCAAAAAAATAATGATTTGATAATACTTTGTCTTTTAGGTCCTTCAGTAACTGAAGTCAAGCACAGAATAAGAATTTATAGAAATTTTTGTAAGAAAGTCAAAAAGTTCTAAAAACTGTTCACTGGTGAACTAAAAACAATCAATAACACAACAATCTTTTCATTAAATGTTAATGAAAGATCTTTTCATCAAAGTTAAAAGTAGTGAGAATCAGTGTTAGTTATACCTATACCAAAGTAAACATTAAAGAGACATATCATACAATTTTAAAGAATGCTTTCATATTATTTCTTAACCTTACATACTTATCCTTATTGCAGACAATATATAAGGATTGGCTCAGCACCCCCATGAATTAATTGAATTCCTGGTTAGGAAATCGACTTTGTTTCATTTTCCCAAGATCTTGTAAAACATGACTTCCCTTTAAAGTATATAGGCAGTGCTCGATATAAAAAATGACACCATAAAAAAAAAGTCATGAAGTAATAGAGCAGTATGCTTTATTTGAACTAGGTTAAAAGCTGTTTGTTGCCTAATGGAGTAGAAGTTGCTGAGGTCAACAAGTAGACTGAGGTCTGGCATAATATATGCCCACTCATTATTGTCTAATTATATTCTTTTGACAACAGACAGCATTTATCACAGCATTAATTCAAATGAGAGTTTTGGCTATCAAGATGTGTTGATTTGAAACATAATTGAATGAGACCTGATTAAAGTCTGACTTTCCTGGCCCCAGTGTTTTGCAGGTTGGCTATTCCCATGTATCAACCCCATCACTCCATAAGGTTCTTAGCTGCACCAAGCAATTGGTGAACAAGGACAACAACGACAAAAGCAGCATACATTGTATGGATTTATCTCAACGCTATTGTTTAATGGCTGTGTTTAATGTGACCTATCTGGAAAATGAGGACTCCGAATAAAAAGCTATTACTAATAGTGGCGTTTCCTTCCCTTGAATTCGTTAACACAGAAGTGGTGTGTTATACACTATGTAGCACAGGGATGCTCCATCACAACTGTTCTGCTAGTTATTTGTTTACCAGTAAAATAAGATTTCTTAAAAATTTATTTAACAATAACATCACTACGTCTCAACAAGTTAACAGTCTTTCAGATAGCTTCGATAAGGTGACTGGTCAAATAATTACTATGGAGTCATGATCTAGACATTTGTGGCTTTTAATAGCTACAGTTTGTTTGAGAATAATTTAGTACAAGAATCGAAAGGACTTCAGAAAAGTCTTTTTTAAAATCTTTCTCATACATGATTGATGAAAACACATATTTATAAATTAACATTTTAAAGTCAATACATATTTGTCACGGTATCTTAAAATAATAAGACTCTCCTTCTACTCATTCAACAAACATCTACTGAATTGCTAGTGTGTGTTTGCCCTTGGTACTATGCCCCAGAAGTAGAGAGTAAACAGAGGAGTGGTCCCTGGGTCACAGTCTTGTGGGAGAAACAAATAGGTAAGGTCTAATACACCTTGCTCTTTATATAAATTGGATTGGGTTGTTTGCATCTTTCCTTAGTTTCTCCACATACCCCTTATTTCTACTTTCTCATTCTCAGTGAATGGCATTTCCTAAATATAAAAAATTAAAAAAAAAAGAAAAGAAAAAAAAAACAGAACAATTTGCCCATTTGGATTTTTCTTTATCTTAATTTTCTTCTAACAGCATGTTACATATCAAAGAAGTGTGCACGGCTTTTCCACAAACAGAAGATCTTTATGGTTTAGGTTTTTGGGATAGACTAACTGGCTTATATATTCATTCTTTTACTCATTTATTTGCTGAATTCTGTTTCTTTTTTATTGAACACGACTTAGTGCTATACAAGGATCCTAAGTTCAAAGAACTAAGTAGATGACAATGATTTTGCCCTCGGAGTACCTGTAGTTTGTGATATACACTAACATAGGAATGTAACTTATGTTGCCTTGACACTACTTATTTTTCAAAATGAAAATAAGTTCTTGTTTAAGAATAACAAAAACCATATGTCTACCATGTCATTCATCACTTTCAAAGGTGAGGGTAGAGCAAGCTGTTAACTGGTTCTCCTGAACCATCTGACCAGGGTTGAGGGAACTCTGACTCACCCAAATGAGGAACCCTAATGGCAATGCTGCAATTAGAAGGAAGTCATGAATGGAACACATATTACAGGTTTACATCATGTCAATAAGCTATTAAGTCCCTCAGATTACATCTTTTTAAGTAAATATGCCCACAAAATATAATTATTTGACAAGGGTACACAACAATTCTTTGTAGGATATGATGAGAATGAATTCTTAAAGGTCACTATAGCATCAATATAGCACACAGAAATTGATCAGCAGGTTAATGGGCCATCCTCAAACTCTTTATTACGTGCTTTTGGAGAAGGTTGCACATGGTTCACTAAGGAAATATGTCATTTTCTGTTCGTTTTAGATACTAATGGTACTGAACAACCCATTGTACACTAGGACTTAAATTATCAGTATTCTTAAAAGAGGGTGCAGCCTCTGTTATTGTATCAGAAAGAATTACCAAATATTTCAGAAAGAGTTGTCAAAAAATAACTTTATTTTTTCAAACTACTTTAAATCATAATGAGTATCTTACAAGCACTGATTGAAAGAGGGAAGATTTTAGTGAGATTTTACAAATTTTGTATCACAGAGGTTGACTTATCACCCATTAGGTCAAGAGAGGTATTCTGGTTTTGTCTTACAAGTAAAACATTTCACTTTGAGAGGACCAAGTTATTACTTGTTCCACTTCCTTTTTTTTGATATATATTACATTATTGATTACATTTTATAAACTACATTTTGATTATGATTTATATTTTTAAAATCTACTTTCATAATATTTTTCAAAGATCACTAATAACAAACAAAACCAAATTTGGAAGTCTTTGTTTACCTTATACAGATAATCATTATATATATATTTTTAAATATTGGTATTCACTAATTGTATGAAAACTGTGCTTGTTTCCCTAAGGGTTTTTCAGGATAAGGCCAACCAAATAAAAGAACAATTACACAAACCTAAATTAATGCTGATAAGTTCTGTTTGTCAAGAACTTTCCAATTCACAGCACTTTCACAAATTTACAAGATATTAAAGAATTAAGGATTCCGAAACTCAAAATGGTGAAAGGACTTATCCAAGGGCAATTAGCTAGGAAGCCCTAAAACCACACTTAAACTCTAAAGTTCAGAGCTTCTTCTTGTTCCAGATTTTGTGAATTCTGCAGTCTTGCCCTATTTAATATCTTTTGTCTTTAGTATCTTAAATTCATTATCTGAAAAAAATAAACTATTTCAGTGATATACATTTCCCTTTAAGTTGACAGGAATATAATTTAGATAGTCTTTATGTTAATAGCTCATAACAGTATTAAATGGTTAGTAGAGAATAGGGATTCTAGTCTCCAAGAAAATGAAAAGACATCAGAAGAATCATGCCTTTCTTAAGATTGCTCTCAAGTTTTTGTTGCTATCTATAAAACTGGTTCACAACATTGGTGGTAAGTTCTCCAAACTATTCTAAATGCATATTATGGGATATTAGTTTTTCTGTGAACTTGGTATATAGAAAGAATGATAAGACTGCATTGAATCCCTTTAATCATGAATTTTGGCATATAGTAAACTAATAAATAATTGCTTTCTTTTAAATAGTCACATAAACTCTAGTAATACTAAGGAAACATTTAAAATATTACATTTATATATGTATATATATATGTATATATATATATATGGGATTAATATGCACATAGAAAAGCATGAGAGTTGACTACTTTCAAAAGCTAGTGTCACAAAATAAAGGTGAGAAGGAATTTAAGCAGCAGTAATATGGCTAAGTGATGAACACCACAATTTTTTTTTTAATCTATGACTTGCCACATCCACAATGGATAAAATGTTCTATCATTGGCTCCTTCAATGATCAGATGAAAAGAGACACTGCAAGTGTTATCTAAGTCATTTTCAGTTAATTGAAAGTGAAGTTCATTTTCAGTTAATCAAAAGTGAAGTTCTATTCTGCCTGAATTTAACTTACTAAAAGGGTTACTATTTCTCTACAATTTGCAGAAAACCAACTTTATTTTCAAGATGTCCAGAAATAAATTTTAGCCCTTTAACACTAATCAACTAGTTTATATCTTGAAAACCTAAATTCAAATAGGTGGGATATAATATTCATTCATTTTATTGATCTGCTGAATATCTCAGTATATCTCTTTAGCAATATTAAATCATATTTTGATATTATTCTTTCTTACACTGCAGTTGAGAGACTGTCTTCAATATAATAATTTGTTTTGAGATAAGATTTTTAAACTGTTATCCTTTCCCTTTTAAAATTAGATTTTTGTCTCTACTTGTAGTATCAAAAATTATAGTATCAAATAGCTGACTTGCATGTAGCTATTCTCTTATTTTCATTCTTATTTCATAATTTTATCTCAAAATCATCTATTATTTTCCCATTTAAAAAGTACATATGTATATATATCTTCATGGTTATGGATCAATAATGGAGATAGTGATGTGTTTCCTAATAATTACATCAATGTGGAAAATGTCCAAGTTGCTTTTATTAACCTATAAGAAAACTGGTAATATTTTTAGATGGAATGTTAAAATGGACAAAATGCATAATAAAATATAATAGAAATATATAAAGCAGTAAATAGGTTAGGATGCAGGATCTTAGCTAAAAATCTTTATGTGAGACTGCCTAGCTATTTCATTGAAAGGTTGAAAAAGAGAAAAGTGAATCATCTTACTCTATTATTACTAATTCCTATATGCTAAGAAATCCTCATTTTAATATCTCATGTGAAATGGTTGGCTTTGACTGAAGATAAGAAAAGACCCTTACCTCTGAGATTGTGTGCTTATGATTTCTCAATCTGCGTTTATACTCCAAACTCCTCTGAAATTCAACTACTATACATATTTCATAATTTCTTTCACTTTGGATAACTATTAAATTTACTTTGTGTTCATAGTCCAGAGGAGGAAAAAAAAATAAATGAATGGGTCAAATGTGGCCTCTCTGGCGATTTTCCTCCTTAGAATGTGACATCCCGATTCAACACTAATTTGTGGAACATATATATAGTGTTTTTGAATACAATGGAGCATACAGATTTTAATAAATATGGTCTCTGTCTCTATAGAATTTAAAATACACTGGGAAATGAAGGTATTTTCCCGAATACAGATTATAGTTGGTACTATGAGAGAAGTGCAAGTTGCAGTAGACAAAAAAGGAGAGAGAGAGAGAGAGAGAAAACAAGCACTTTCAGCTGAGGAAAAGAGAGATGGGAGAGGGAATCGTTGCAGATTCTTGGAGAAAGCAGTGTTTGGATTGAGCATGTAAGGTGGGACAGGATTTTGGCAGTGGGGATGTACAGGAAATGCATTCTGGAAGAAGACGGGCAGTGTGTGCAAAAACATTTAAATGGAGTCGGAATATTTTCTGATTAGAAAGTTAGAAAGTGTTAGAAAGCTGGGTTAGGTCAAGCCAGGAATTGTAGTGAATGCTGAGCTTAGGCGATATCACTCGAATGCCTAGTCCAAGGAAGAGGAGGCTCGAGGACACCTGAATTAGGTTCACAAGCTGGGAGAGCTCTGTGAAAGTTTTGCCAAGTGGAATGCGAATTTAGGAAAATAACACTGGGACAGCTTGCTGCGGCCTGGTGACCCATTCTTTATAAGATGCTGCCTAATAGCACCTTGTTCTTGGAGCAGATCCAACTATCTAGAGGCAATGCCAACTTTGCTGAATCTTGCAATTCTCAGCTTCAAGCCCTTAGCAGATTATTTATGTGTATATTTCCAACTTCCCAGAAATAATTCTTCCTTTGAAATCTGCAATCATGTTGGAAATTTTGGGAGACAAAGAGAGACAGGAGAGAAAGACAAAGATCAAGAACATGGATGAATTTCATCCCCAGAAAAGTGTTTTTTTTTTTTTTTTTTTTTTTTTTTTTTTTTTTTTTTACATTTCCAGATTCTCCAAGCATCCCCCCATTATCTGCAGTGTGAATTCTGCCAAGCAGAATCATTCTATTCCTAAGAACTTTTTTCTATGTCTGCTGTCCCAAGAACCCTCAGGCTGATAGAGGTATCCTGTCT